>NC_085094.1:6995269-7010269 GCF_963422355.1 Corticium candelabrum
ATTTGGGGGCGGAGCTTCTACAGCATGCGCAACCTCGAGGGTAACATTGCCGTTGACTAGGCTTTGTACGTAAGTTCACTACTTACCATTTCGTGCATCTTGTGAGAGACTTTGCCTGTGTAGAGACGCGTAGGAAGCCATTTCTTGAGTACGGCTTTTCGAGGGTAAGAGACTGCTGTTCAAGCTCAAGTCGCCTGATTCACACTCTGAACATATACACGTGGAGTAGAAGCACAGACTACTCATTGTCTAGTGATAGATTAGTTTAGCGAGTGAAATCATGCCACTTGGGAACCCATTTGAGGTAACCTGACATGTAAGACGTTTTGCATTGTTTCTGGGCAGTCTAGCTTGCTTCTGTATATATGTGATTGGCCAAGTCGAAGATGTTACTGTGATAACTTGCACTCGATAGGTACTGACGCGGATCAGAGTACAGTACACGTACACTACAGTCTGTATATTAGCACTGCCAGCTTACAAGTCCCAGAAACAGTTATTTCTAAAGTAACACAACACACACGCACTAGCTATTTCATAGCTGCAATCTCTAAATCAGAAAGCAGAGGCTGTTCTACCTCATCCGCAGGTGCAGTTGATCGAGATATGGATATAGTCTAGTGACCCTAGAGAAGTGAAGATGTTGATTGTCGAAAATGTCAATGAGACTGAAGCTGATGGTTTACATCGGATAATTGAACAGCAAGCAAATGAAATAGTGGAACTTGGAAACAAGATTAGAGTTCTCGAGTAAGACCTTGTATCTGCAAATGAGTTGCAAGGAATCGCTCGATCAACACACTGCCAAACGATAAAATCAAGTTTTACAAGTTTTGTGTTGAGAAATGTGCTTGATACAGTGTGGAGCTGGATTGAACCAGCAGCCAAAGCTATTACTCTGTATAGCAAACAAACAATCAGGCCAAGGTACATCAATTGATGTAAGCTCATGAGCTCACCGCCTTCCATGAAGGGTTGAATAGGCCAGACAAATTTTTGCAGACTCTAGTTCGACAAGATACACAGTTTCACAGTTCCAGAATGCTAGATGGGGGAAACAAGTACTCCTATTCAGCCGCACAGTGCCTCACATTCGGCACCAAGAATGGCTTCCCCTACCGCAAATCTTCACCTGATAAAACTTCCATCGCTAGGAAATGAGTAGTCTGTCTTTCCACTCCACGTGTATATGTTCAGAGTGTGAATCAGGCGACTTCAGCTTGAACAGCAGTCTCCTAGCCTCGAGAAGCCGTACTCAAGAAATGGTTTCCTACGCGTCTCTACGCAGGCAAAGTCTCTCACAAGATGCACGAAATGGTAAGTAGTGAAATTACTTACAAAGCCTAGTCAACGGCAAGATGATCTACGGTTCAGAAGCAGACCCGGAAACGTTGACTTTGTGTGCAGCGTGATCGGCAAAAGGTGCGTGTTACCCTCAAGGTTGCGCATGCTCTAGAAGCTCCGCCCCCAAGTCTATTGCCATGAGACACCTGGTGTGTAAACATGTTCCTGGTGCCAATGAGTACAACTGTAAATACAATACCAGAAACTGTGTTGTCCATAAACAGTAGATCTAAGGTTCATAGCAAAGAGAAAACATTCCAATGCCTAACAAAGTCAAAAACTGCATCGAATTAGTTTAAGAGTAGCAGTTTACAGCTGTGCAAAATTCATGTGTTGTAAACCATTATATACGTAGTAACTTCCACTCATTCGTAAAGAACACCACACAGTATTTCCCTGCAGATCAAACCACAGTAGTAATACCTACCCAGCAGTCAGATAGATGGCTCTGGTTTACATAATTCTCTTATCTGTATTTTGACTAGCTAAAAGCATAAACATGGCAGGAGCTCAAATGAGTTTCTAGAAGTTTGGTCCAGATAAGAATAAAGGTGTCAGTGAATTGCAACCACAATCGGATGGACAAACAAATAGACAGACACACAGACAGACAAACAAAACAGACAGACATAATAATATGGACAGACAAACATTTCATCATTACAATACTATTGAACAGTTGAAAACCACAAAACAAACTCAAAGCATCCAGTTAACTATTATCACATGTATGCAGTCTTACCCACAAGAACATTCAATGTAAACGACTTTGACACTATAGAACCATCAGTTGTGGTATATTGACATGTATACACTCCTCTGTCAGAGGCACTAGCTGACTTGATGTAGAGCCGCTGCACACCATTCTCATACATCTGATATACACCAGCATTCTGTACACTTGAAGATGGTACGTCATTGGCTGTGCTGTGTTTCCATTGCAAGAGAGCATTAAAGTTGGTCACATCAGGACTGACACCACAATCAATAGGATTAGAGTAATCTTGATTATCATCAACTGTCACACTTTTTCCTTCAATATGCATATTATTGTCTAGAATAGCAATCTCCAACTCTACAACCACAACACATTTACTCTTCATTCAACACCTACCTACACCACAACATCATCTAACCATAGTTGAAAGCCACCTCACATAACATAAGTATGAGATTCGTCCCTATTCTATGCAAATTAATGTATCTTCCCCAAACTGGTGGGCTGCAGTTAACATCTCGCCATATTGCATTAGAGGAAACGCCGTCATATGGAGCCTTTCCACACTCGTGGTTGTCATTCCCATTGTTTGTTAAGCTGTTACCAACATGAACATACACATTCTCACCTCTGTCGCCTATAGGGATAATTCTAACAAGTGACACAAGATATTCCTTTTGCAAGTCAACTCGAAGCCAAGGATTGACAGACTCCGTTGTAGCGGCACAATCGGTGCCTTCAAGTTTCTGTCCAGTAACCATTTTTGGATTGCCATCTATAGCTTTTGCAGCAACAAACGGAGAACTGTGCACTGAACTCATGGTCACTGTTGCTCCAAGAGAGGCAGATAGATTGGTTGCCATACCTACATCACATAAACATTGCACATAAAGCAACAAGTGTGACTTCCACCATAACAGTAATCATACAAGATGTGACTATGCAGATCTCAGTCGATGGTCCTGTACACATCTGACCACTCATTGTAGCTGCTTGACTAATCTTCCGAATTCTGGTGCCATTTCCACATTCAACGCTACATGAACTCCAACTACCCCAACTGCAATCCACTGGAAACACAACACAAGACAATCAATAGAACCTTACTGTACTACCCAGCATTTTGCTGCATGCCGGTATATTCGAGTTTTACCAAAACTTGCGTGAGGCAGTTCTGGTAACTAAACCGGCATGCCGGTATAGGGTGGGGTAATGCCGGTATAGGATGAGGTTTGCCAGTATAGGATGGGATAATGCCGGTATAGGGTGAGGTTTGCCAGTATAGGGTTGGATGTGGGCGGCGAGGGTACTGCTGGGGAAGGCGATGCGATAGATATTAACATCGCGCACGTGTTGCATGATGGTGGAGTCGGATGATGGCACTCTCAAGAGGCAGGAAGAAGACACGACTGCCGTGGAAGAGCATCAAACAAGCATTGAAGACGACAGTAGTCTAGCACGTGGAAGAAAATCTGATAGCATTGCCACGAAATTTCGCGTACTTTCAAAGTACGACAAACTACGCGGAAACAAGTCAAAGACAGCCAAAGAATGCGGAGTCTCCACGCAATGTGTCCAGGATTGGGTAAGAGACCCAGAATCACTGCAAGAGACCAAACGAGAGCGACAAATAGCAGTCCGGAAGAGAAGACATGCGCCAAGTACGCATGATTTGTGAAAAGAACGGGGGAAGTTTCCACGTTTGGAAGAAAGAGTGGTTAGTTGGATGAAAGATCTTAGACAGAAGGGCGTCACGATCAGCGGAGGCGGTATCAAAAGATATGCCAAACAGGTGTATGGTGAACTCTTTCCAGAAGATGCAACAGTTGAATTTAAAGCTTCTCACGGTTGGCTGAACTGGTTTCTATCACATCACAGCCTTTGTTGTAGAAGCGTCACAAGCCAGGGACAGAAAATACCCAGCAATGCCAAAGATCTCGCTGAAAACTTTCTTTAATATGTACACGAGAAGGTTTTGACAAGAAAGTTTGAAATGAACTATGTTGGCAACATGGATGAGACACCTCTATGGTTTGATATGCCAAGTTCACGATCATATGACTTTCAAGGGGTCAAATCTATACCAGCAAAGACCACAGGGAAGGAAAAACTGAGGTACACAGTTGTGTTGTCAGCTATGGCTAATGGCTCAAAGCTTGCTCCAATGGTAATTTTCAAGGGCCTGAAGCATGTTCCCAAGGGGAAGTATCCAAACGATGTGCTTGCACAAGTCAATGAAAAGGGATACATGACTTCCGAATGTCTGGAAACAAAGTGTGTGAAAAAAGACCAGGAGGATTTTGGCGCCCACCATCCCTGATTGTCATGGACAGCGCAACGAGTCACCTTAAGAAACTGTCATTTCATCTTTCAAACAACACTACAACACTGAAGTAGCAATAATACCAGAAGGAATGACTCCAGTATTGTAGCCCGCAGATGTCCACTGGAACAAGCCATTTAAGACAACAGTGAGAGAGAAGTGGATCCAGTGGCTCAGTGATGGAGAAGTGGAGTACACTCGTTCTGGCAAACAAAAATCAGCATACTATGAAATGGTGGTGCATCGGGTGTCTGAATGCTCGAAAGCCTTGTCTAATGACTTCATCCACCAGCCATTCTTGAGCCGTGGAATCACTAGAGAAGCATCTGTTAGACTTCACCAAAGACTACAACTGATATTGCAAGATGAGGCAGTTAACGACGAAGATGAAGAAGCTAGTGGTCTTACAGACACAGAAGAAAATGAAGAACAGGATGAAGAAGCAGAGGATATGGAAGAGGTTGATAACTGAACATTACCATTTAGTGTTGTAAGTTGTACCGTTAGATAAAGAAGCAGAGGACATGTAGGAAGAACTTGAAGACTGAAATTTACGTTTCAGTGTTGCAGTTTTGTTCTTCTACCTTCTAGTTAGTCTCTTTGTGAATGACCCATGCACACTTGGAGAAGCAGTCATTTGACCCCGCATTTTGCTGCATGCCAGTAAACCCCGGAGTATACCGACACCCTGGTCAACTTCGGCATATACGGGCATGCAGCAAAATGCGGGGTAATACGGTACTCATTCATCAAACTTTCCATGTAAAATTATGATTGAAGCAATGATTACAGGCATTGTTGCCAGTTTAGTGATAGCTGTAACGTTCACAGATAGCATAAAATGCACTCACTCAACTAGCAAAAGTTGTGCTACGAGTGCTACAACTATCTAGGCTATTCAATGACTCAGTGTTCAAAATAACTGTCAGACATCAAACATTTCTGTACAATTTCAACTCTTCTCCTTCCAAAAGCTGTTTCTGAAGAAACAATTTGTCTGGACCTTTTACCATACTCCCTCAATTATTATCCAAAAACTCAAGTAAGCCCCCAGCCCTAACCATGGCCAGATTGTCACACTTCTTAGTCCTTTGATTAGTGCTAATTGGCATTTTCCACAGTCACTTTTGGCTAGATTTGGTAATATTCAACTTGCAGGCATGCCTGTTGACCATGTTAACTAAAGGCTTTAGATACCAGCATAGAAGACTAGGTTTCTATATTTTACTAAAAAAATCCTTCTATATTCTACTATATTTTACTAGTAGTGATGTTTTGAAGCTCTAGTGTAGTAGTTAGATCCCTCCACTACTACATATCTGTCATAAACAGCCTACTAGTAAGCAATTAGTTCGGAACTTCCCATCATTAGATGGGGGAGCAGAATGACATCAAAACACACATGAGACCATCTCCCCACCAGACAGACAGCCAACGGAGAGCAAGTGTGGCTACGTGAGGACTAGTGCCTATATAACACAAAAAAATTCTCACTGTCCCAGCCAACAGCCACTCCCTTCACGTTAAGTTCCTCTAGAATAATGCAGTGAGTAGGAAACACTACTGATTTCGAGTTGGCCAAATATCATTATGCATTGCAGACAACTTTTCATTGTTTATTTCTGACAAAGATAAGTAATTGCGAACACGAAATAGACTGTTGTGGTAAAACACTGTCATGAACTTTATTCGCTGCTCATATTGGTTGTCTGCAGTTGTAGTGTGCAACCAAACGGAAATACTGCTAGTGACTGCCTCCACAGAAGGCGTGGTACATTCCAAACACACACTCAAAAGTACTTTTAGAGTGTAGTCTTGATAGCCACGCCCCTTCGCAAAAGAGGCGTGGCTAGCGAGACTAGAAGTCACGCAGACCAGATGTTGTGACCAGAGCTAGCAAGCACTTTTGAGTGTACACCCTAGTTATTTGCTAAGTCACGTGACCATTACAAATTCCGTTTCTCATGGCTCATAGCTGAAATCATAGAAACCATAACTGTACTACATGTTATTGTGATCACCGCAAAAGATCACCCGGATAATCAATATATCACTTGTCACATCACTTTCAACACACTCTGTTCTCAAAACTTCCAAACTTCGCACCTTAATTAATTAATTAGCACTTGCCAAAAATTCGTTGGCACCGCCGACGCTATACAGTAACATAAGTAAACCTCGGGACGTTTGTAGCTCCCTGCAGATAGACAACTATTCCATGAACATCATGCGCACACAAAGGGGGTCCCGCTGCGACATGAGCACTTCGGAGTACGATAATCGGGTGTATCAAAGTGCTAGTTGACGCTAAACTAAAACTGTGACGAGCACTGCACCCACCTAAACGTAGGTGAGAAGGAAAGGTTTTCTCGCACCTCACACAGTAGGATATAGTTATAGCAGCTTACCTGCGCAAACGCCGTGCAAACACAAAAGCAGAAGACAAGTCGCGGACAGCAGCAAGACTTCATTCATTATTCCGTGACGAACGTCTACAAGTTACGTTAGTCCGCTATACGGGATAGCTAAGCATGCGTTTGAAGCCCGGATAATCATGTAGCGTCTGCTAATAAGCCAAACTTCGTAAAGTTTGGTAACGCACGTTAAATAAAACAATTGATATCAACAACGCTACTATAATAATTGCGGTTACAAAAATCTCAAAATCAAAATGTGAGAGACCAAGTCAGCGCCTGTTCTCATTAATTAAAAAGGTTAGAACCATCACCAGAAGACTATCGTGGTATTGCTGTCACCACGTGTGGTAGTAGGTACACAGTGACACTACACTGTACCGTGGTGCACGTGGCTAGAAAAAGGCAAGCACTGCAGCAATCTCGCGCTTGCAACCAGCGTTTAGTATGATCAAATTGTCGTCCGCCCGTGTTTTAGTGTAGTACTTGCAGAGATGCACGCGTACTGTACGGTACCAGGTAAACACTAGCGTACCGGCACGCCCAGAAGCCACCTACTACCTAGTAGACAGACTCATGACTCCGACACAACAATGTAGTAAGGTTGTAAGTAAGCTACCAGTTTGAAGACTCTATTTTAGCAATTAGTAACACTACCAAGCTACACGAATCTCGTCTACCCATACCACTGGACATGAACAGTTGAACCCACCATATTTATTTATAGACAGCTAGAAAAACAAACAGTTGCAAAGGTTTCTTTCCACGGAAGCATGACGGAAATACTAGGCAAGTTTGTTATAACAAAAAGGTTGTGTAGGCAAGACCCGACGGGAGACTAGTAAGATAGTCAAATAGCCTCGACGCTAGGCCTTCCTTTGCTTTCGGTGGTCCTTCAACGAGAGGATAGCAACGGGCAGTATCACGTGATGTTGTCTCCGTTTGAGAGTGAGTTCGAGCGTTTCTTCTCGTTGTATTCTACATTCATCTACATCTACATTCATTCTACTTCTACATTCAGTATACCTGATGTGGAAAAATGCCGTATAGTATGAACAGTAGTTGAGTTTGTAACAGCTTCAGCTAGCCAACATTTTGACTTATCCTCCCAAGGAGGTCGATCAGTGACACGCGACTGTAGTGGCATTGGTACAGTACTGATATTTATGAAATCATAAGTTCCTATATTTCAAATAAATTAAACGATAAACAACGCATCAATATCCAATCAACAAATTGGACAAAGTAAACTGACCATTTGAGACAACTCCAACTCAATCATGCCCACAGGCAATGAACGAGTTCTATAAAGTCAGTAGCAGCAAACGTATCAAATATACCACTAGACAACAATGCCCAGCTTAGAAATTGTAAATGTTTAATTCCGCCATGCTAAACACACATGCATGGCAAGCACTAAGAAATGCATTTTAAACATATAAAAAGCCACAAATCATTATCAGAAAGTTCTCTCCTTTATTACATTGAGATCAAAGTGCCGATTCACCATCCATACTATCATACAACAGTTCCTCATTCTTCCTGTCTTGCTGAGCTGCAACAGCTCTAACCTCTAGATATCCACATGATTCAGCACTGCTGCCTGCACCTGTAAGAGCAAATCTGATGTGCTTATCCACAGTAACTCTCTGGTTAATACTAGACTTGAGTGTGTCCTAGGTTATTAAAACATAAGTTATGTGCAACAGCTGATAAACTATCGTTAAAGCAATCAGAACCAATACTCATGCACTCCTTAACTTCCGCTTATTTGGCACCTGTCATGGCCACTAATTAGATCTATAGTAGTGTTCTGTCAGCAAAATACTACATTAGTGATGAACTGTAAATCTCTGACTGCAAATAATTATTAAAGGTGCTCACCCATGCAAGCATAGACACACTCACGCAAACATGATTTCAAGTTGTGTCATAACAAAGCAGAGCAAGCGAACATCTTACGCTGCACCACATTCTATGACATACAGTCTTTCTTCCAAGTATAAAGAGAAATGCGAATTGTGTTCTAGTGCACCACGGCAGTTTGCTCCTCGTACTTGATATTTCAAGAAAGCTAATGACAAGAGTGTTAGATTCTCTATCCACACATTTACCATTTACCATCTTGAGATAGCTTGAATGACAAAGCGCTTTCTCAATCATTTTCTTGAGGTTAATAACCCGAAAATGGATGGAGCACAGAGCATTTACTGTGATGGCATCTGAACTCCAGCGTAAAAGAAGCCATGGAGAGTGCCGGACGTCTGGCATGTCAGCGTGGAAACGCTTATTGGCAACCCTTGAAAGAGGGAAGTACTTCTCAAAGCTTGACTTAAGCCAGGCATATAATCAAGTACCACTTGATAAAAGTCAGTGCACTTATTGACCATTCCACTTTTAAATTTAGTTTGGTTAAAAATTGAAAAGTACATCGAGCATTTCAATTTTTGGACCAATTTTTAAGTAAAATTAAAAATTAAAAATTAAAAATTGAGTTACTACATATAAGAAAATCAAAATACAAAATTGAAAATAACAGCTGCACTTTCCGGCCAAGTGTATTCTATGTAGTCTTCAGTGACAGCACCTGCAATTGATATAATGCAATTTGATTGATGGCGCCTACAGTCTCATTCAAGGTGTACACTATCTAATAAAAGGGGAAAAGACCAACGTCATAAAGCCAATGCCACATCAACTGGGACTATTTCCACCCTCTTGTGTGCGAAGTTCTTGGCCTGTGATCACCACACAGTTTGGAAGTATTGAAGACCATCATATGATGTCTATCTCTCAAAAGAAATTTGACAGTAGGCCAGGCAGTCAGTAACATACATGAACAACTGTTGGTGAAACTCTGGCTATATAACGCTAGTCTCACGTAGCCAGCCCCTCACCTTTTCTATTTTCGGTAGGCGGGGAGGGTCTGGTGCAGTTACTTTGATGTCTTCCTGTTGCCGCTTGTACCATAAATGGTCAACTAAAGACCGGATATGCCTGGCACTGAGTGAGTACTTATCTCTTATGCAACTGGCTGAAATTTCCTTCTCTTCGTCTTCTTGCGAATTGCGTTATCATGTGAGCGACGCAGTCATGTCTCTGCGAATGTGTAACTTCTATGTGTACTTACACAGTGTAGTGTTGGGGATACCCGGAAACGGACGCCAAGTACAGTACAAGAAGACTGACTATATTAGATGTCTAGGCTAATCATATAACAAGTAGACGCATGCGTACACAACATCTTCTCTCCCCTTTTGAAAGCTAACGCAACACAACAGGAACATGTACTGTAATACAACATTTAAAAGTCATGTATTGTAGTCCACGTGAAAATCAGAGTGAGCAGCGGGCCTGGAGATAGGACGGTTGCTTCGTCGAACGTGAGGCCGTGCTTTGTGCGAGACTGCGCTAGATTCAGCAGGAACGCGACTCGAACGATCAAGTGGTTCAGACTGAGGAGATGGAGTAACCGCTGCAGCTTCAATGAGGAGGTCGGCGTTCCAGAGAGAACCATCTGATTATCGGAATGAGGTTGAGGAGACTTGCTTCTTGATGGCGAGTGGGTTAGAGTATGCTGGTGCCATCTTATGCCGTCTGATTTGATTTTTTATTCTTACAAGCTGACCCTGTTGAAACTTTGGAATTTGCACTGGGTGCTTGTGATCGAAGTATGGATTCATCTTTGTTTGTTGGCTTTTGATGTCCTGGGCTAGCTGGTCGGTGCTGGGCACATCTGAAGTGACGACTTGGAATGGAGGTTGTAAGATGCTAAGAGGTAGTCGAAACTGCCGTCGAATCATAAGCTGAGAAGGAGCGTAACCCGTTCTACAATGACGTGAAGATCGATAATTCAGAGGGTTTCTTGGAGAGCCTAATGAAAAGTGAGACCTTGTGCTCTGTGCGTACGTAGACCCTGCTTTAGCGTTTGGTTGAATCGCTCAACTCCTCCATTAGATTGCGGATGATAGAATGCTGTTGTGGAATGCTTGATTCCTTTGTTGGCCAGAAAAGATGTAAATTCGTATGACCATTGTCCGAAATTATAACCTCCAGGAGACCCCACCTTGTGAAAAGATCACATAGGAAGGAGATGACCCTCTGAGAGCTGACATGACTGCATAAATGTATTTCAGCCCACTTAGAATGCAGATCATGGACAACAATGATGTACTTGTGAGTGGAGGGAGCACCATGAATCTCGTCAACTATATCAATCTGTAGCTTCTGCCATGGTTGCTTTGGCAACTTCACTCGGTTCAGAGGTAATTTCGTGGGTTTGATGGACTTTCCACTCTGAATGCAAGCTTCACAGCTTCGAACATGGTCTTCGCTCTGCTTATCGATGCCCGGCCACCACACTGAGGTACGACACTTCTGCTTGGTTTTGACCATGCCTGAATGGCCTTCGTGAGCCATAGATAAGATCTTCTGCTGCAGAGATGCAGGTACGACCGCACGTTCTCCTCTGGCTAAGCAGCTGTTATTCCAGAATGAGAGCTCGTCTCTGATCTGAGAAAACGGCCATAACAGACTATCCTCGATTGTACGTAGCCAACCGTTGATGGTAAATCTGCAAACTTGACAGAACAGATCATCATTTCCTGATGCAAGACGAAGTTCATCCAAGGTGATGATGCTATCGAAAGGTGTTGTCAGTAGCTGCACTGGCTCCTGTGATGTGGAGGCTGGACCAGACAATATTTTGGGTGTCCTCGACAAACAATTCGCTACCTGATTCTGGATTCCAGACCTATAAGTGGTAGTAAAAGTTTACTGGTGAAGGCGATCAGACCATCTGTGTAAGCGAAGTGGACGTCGTCCAGTTCCGTATGAGGACAGAAGAGTTGTGAGAGCCTGGTGATCAGTTCTGAGTGTGAACTGACGACCATACAGGTAAACATGCCAATGTTCACATGCCCAAATGCAAGCAAGTGCTTCACGTTCGCCCACTGAGTACTTCTTTTCGGCATCGGTCAGTGCTCGTGAAGCATAACCAATTGGCTTCTCCATCAACTTCCTGTAATAACACTGCACCAAGAGCAGTTGATGATGCATCACACGTCGATGCCAAAGATGAAAAATTCGACAACATAGGAGTAGTGAGTGATGCCTTTACTTTTTCAAATGTTGCTTGGCATTGTTCTGTCCAGTTCCAAATAGAATCTTTCTTTAGTAGGTTTCTCATTGGTGCCGTTATAGTTGCGTACTGGGGTATGAATTTGAGGTAATAGTTCGCCATCCCAAGAAAAGACATCAGTTGTTTGACTTTTGTTGGAGCTGGAATGGTAGAAATTGAATCTACCTTGGACTGAATGGGCTGAATGCCATTACAAGAAACCCGAAACCCCAGGAATTGAACTTCGATGCTTCCAAATACACACTTTGTGTTATTAAGAGTCACGTTGTGTTTTTGCAGGCAATCCAAGACTGCAGGCAATCGTCTATCATGTTCTTCTTGGGTAGCCCCATGAACAACGATGTCATCCATGTAGACAGAGACACCTTTGAGGCCAGCAACAGTTGACACCATTATCTTCTGAAATGCACTGGGAGCAGAAGAGAGTCCGAAAGGCATTCGTTTGAACCGAAAAACGCCATCATGACTGACGAACGCAGTAACATTTCTTCCTTTCTCTGTCAGTGGTATTTGCAAATAACCTTGAGATAAGTCCAATTTGCTGAACGCCTTGCTGCTGTGAAACTGGCTAGCTAGTTCATCAACTGTAGGCAATGGATACTTGTTAGGAATGACTGCCTTGTTGACCTCCCTGAGATCCACACAAAGGCGGATACTTCCAGTCTTCTTTCTGACAACAACCAGATTAGATATCCACGGAGATGAGTCGATGAGTTCAATGCTTCCTTGCGCTTGAAAACGTTTTAGCTCAGCTGACACTTCGTCTCATAGTGCCAGTGGCAAGCGACGGCAACGCTGAATAACTGGAGGAATCATGGGTCCATCCTACGCTCGAGAGCGTAGCCATCTAGCACTCGAAGTTCACGATCAAGAAAAAGAGATGGCCAACGTCTGGTGTTTTCAGCTACACCCAAGGCTAACACTGGAACTTGGTGTTGTGTAGCAATCGAGAATCCCAAGTGATCGAAAAGATTGACGCCCATCAAATTGGATCCGTTCGTTGTCGCAAAAAACTGAAATTGACTGGCTGGCTGATCTTCATGCTGTACAGACAATGAAACCGTACCCAATGCCTTGATTGGTTTTCCATCATATCCGGTAAGCTGAGTTGAAGTGGTTTGCAACTTATAGTTGGGAAACAATCGACGCCAGGTTTCTTGATTAATGATTGACACTTTGGCTCCAAGGTCAACAATAAAACTGAGGTTATGACCAGCCACAACAAAGGAACACAGTTTGAAACCTGTTTGTTGACAGGTGGGTATGTTAATAATGGATCTGACTTTGGATGACCCGGAAAAATTCTTGGAAGATCGACAGCATCGGCCAAAATGGTTCAACTTGTGGCATCGAAAGCATTCTTTTCCTTTAGCAGGACAAGATGAACTCCCCAATTTGTGGCCTGACATACTGCAATTCCCGCAGTACGGAGATGATTCGGCCAGTTGAGTTGAAGATTGTGATGCAGATCGACCATATCGCGGTAATCGAGGCGTCTGTTTTTGTTGCTTTGGTTTTTGTGCTACTCTCTGTATGTCACTTGTTGTAGGTTGTGCAGATGCGGATGAGGTCCCGCCCATCTGCATGGCTTCCTGCTTTGCGGATTCTACTTGGCAGGCGATTTCCAGTGCTTTCATGCATAACAAATCGTCCTTTTCGAGGAGAAGTCGTTCCCTAATTGCCGAAGACGCTGTCTTTTCGATAAGTTGATCGTGAATCATTTGATCATGAAGAACGCCAAATTGACACCTCGCTGCTAACTGGCGAAGGGCGGAGACGTATTGCTTAATGGTTTCCCCTGCCGCCTGTGAACGCTGACGGAATCGATGTCGCTCAGTGATCACGGTTGCCTGTGTGCCGAAGTGTGCTGTGAGTTCGCTCACAATGCGCTGATACTGTTGTGCTTCAGTAGGCTGTTGCTCGTCGTTTGCTGGTTGCTGTTGTGGGACGTCCAGGGTGGCTAACACTCGCTGACCCTCTGTACCTAAGCATTGCTCCAAAAGAGCCTTCTTTCGACGATCAGGCAAAGCATCAAGACCTGCAGCGAGCAAATATGTTTCAAATGCATGATACCATCGAGACCACTCGACTGGAGGGTTGCCGGAAAACTGCAAGAATGGTGACGGCGGCTGCACGCTGATGGGCGGAGCTCGTAGTGACTGTTGCTGCTGGTCTGCTTCTGCCATGTCGGGTTGTAGAATATCCTCGTCGCCAAATGTGGTGTTGGGGATACCCGGAAACGGAGGCCAAGTACAGTACAAGAAGACTGACTATATTATATGTCTACGCTAATCATATAACAAGTAGACGCATGCGTACACAACACATAGGGCGTCGACGACAGCCTAGACGTAACTTACGAGTGTCGATCAGTCGCCCTGTCTCCATTCAGTCGCGCTGTTTGCCCTGTCTGACCGAGCTGTTGTGTGTGTTCTGATGCTCATGTTTTGTCGTCTCGTGCTAGCTAGAGGTCGACAAGACACGGAGAGCGCGCTCATTGAGTAGTCGGTGGCCATGGAAACAATGGACGTTGCAGTGTGAAGACGTTCGATTCTTGCTGACACTGTAACGTCAGTATTCAGGCACATACGTACATACAATGGTTGGTGACGGATACAGAGCAATTGAAAGCAATTGACGTCCCAACGTTACGTACGTACGTGAAGACTTGCCTGCGTCCATCTCGCCCTGAGTGCTGTGTACGTACACATAGAAGTTACACATTCGCACAGACATGACTGTGTCGCTCACATGACAACAATTCGCAAGAAGATGAAGAGAAGAAAATTCCAGCCAGTTTGCATAAGAGATAAGTACTCACTCAGTGCCACGCACATCCGGTCTTTAGTTGACCGTTTATCCTACAAGCGGCAAAGCAACACCAGACTCTCCCCGCCTACCTAAAATAGAAAAGGGGAGGGGCTGGCTACGCGAGACAAATATAACGCCAAAATGATATTGCATAGAGTGGCTTTATATTGTACAGACATGTTTTTCAGATAATGTGTGTTAGATACCTCCGTAGGTGGGATATAGACACACACACTCACTCACACACACA
>NC_085094.1:7015269-7060269 GCF_963422355.1 Corticium candelabrum
CAGGAGGACTCCCAGTATGCAGAACTGCCGGCTCTGTGACAGAGACAAGGGAAAGTAACGCTACAGCAAGGATGTATATTGTGGGGACATCGCGTGGTAATACTCTCCAACAATAGAACAAGGCTACCATGGAGACACTACATGAAGGGCATCTAGGAGTCTGTCGGACCAAAGCCCTGGCAAGGAGTTTCCAGTGCATGGTGGCCTGGAGTAGACACAGCCATAGAACGAATTACCAAGGCATTCCCGACATGTCAAAAAACAAAGAAGTCACCAATGAGAGCCCCATTACAACAATGGGGGTGGCCAAAAAAGCCTTGGACACGGCTCCATATTGATGCCGGGCCGTTCATGGGAAAGATGTTTTTAGTAATTATCGATGCGATGTCCAAATGGATGTACACATAGTCAGCGCAGCCACCAGCCAAGCCACTATCGATAAAGTTAGAGCCTCAATAGTCATACATGAAATTTGTTTTATTGAAATGGCATTTGTTTTACGAGTGCAGAGTTTGAATTGTTTAGCATGGCTAATGGAATCACTCATACCAAAACAGCCCTCTATATGTCACACAGCATCCAATAAAATGGCAGAGAGAGGAGTACAAACATTTAAGGAGGGGATAAAGAAGACAAAAAAGGAACGTTAGAAGAAAGGCTGCACAAGTTCCTGATGGCCTACCGAAATACACCACACACCACAATGAGAGTGACACCGCAGGAATTGTTGTTAGAATGAAGACCAAAAACGTTGCTGGACCACATCCACCCTGATCTAGCTCAGCCGAGGTGGGGTCAAACCAAGCCAAGCAAAAGTACCAGCGTGACCAACACAGCAAGGACAGGAGCTTCTTAGCAGGCCAAGCCCTTTGCATTCAAAATTTTCGACCAGGTCCGAGATGGATTGCGGCTACAATTGAAAGCCAGCAAGGATCGCTGTCTTTCTGCGGCCGACTGCCAACAGGACAACTAGTGAGATGACACCAAAACCATATTCACAACCGACTACTAGGGAACAGTGATGAACAGACATCAAGACACAGGACCAACTACAAAAGAAAGAAGAAAGAGAATCAGATTTGGAAGATGTGGGAAAAGAACCCTACAATGAAACAGAACACGAAGTGATCGAGCAAGAAGCAGAACTGGACAACAAAGTAGACAAGGAGACAGAGGCTGAAAAGACAGCAAACTCCTCAATCAGTCCAGAGCTGCCTAAAACTGCAAGAGCTGAAAACAACAGTGAAGTGGGGGTTCGCTGTTCCCAATGCGTGAGGAAGCCGCCTGAAACTCTGGACTTATAAGTTTTGTTATTGTTTTGTTTGGTTTTAGTTTAGCTTTTATATAATTAGTTACCGTAAGGGGGAGATGTAATAGTTAGCGTGGCTGATCCAGGGACTTCGGTGTGACGTAAGGCCCACTATACGGTGTATTATAGGTGGTAAGCAGAGTGGTAATTAAATATTCTACAGATGCCCATAAGGACTGGCTGGAATTCAAGAATAGGCTACACTTAGCGACAGACAATGCAGTACGTAGTGGTGTTTCTTCTACAGAAATTCAACAACTGCAAGTCAGATGTATGTGTTGGTACACTGATAAGCTGGTGTAGAGCTTCCTACATGGTAGATGTTTGGATGTCATGGCAGTAATGCTGTGCTCCACCCATTTTGGGTCATGTGCAACAAGAGCTTGAGAAATCGCTTTGTCATTCAACAGCAAGCTATCTCAAACCGGTAAATGGTAACTGGTGTGGATAAAGGCATGATTTCAAGTTTGTGTGGATGGGTCTGTGTGTGCGAGTGAATTTGTGAGAGGACACCTTAAATAATAAGTAGACATGCAGCCGTTGCCTTGGTTGTAAAACATGGCTAATGCGCATGTATTGTCTACCCACATAGATTCACAATTACACATGTGAAGGCTCTTCATACTAAATATACTTTCACTAACTCCTGATAATCGCAGTATTATATCAAAGTCTGTTGTTTGCACAGTTTCAATAAGCATAACAAAAGTAAAGTAGCTATACAAACACAATGCCATCATGAACAAGGCCTTGACAAGTAGTAATTAAAGTACATAGTATGCAATTTCACATCATGTCAATATTCTCACCTGTAGTAGCATATGAGCTATTAATTGTCATTGTATCTCATTGCTTTTCTCCAAACATTCACTTGCTCCAGATGTTGCTTTAGAATTGGCAATGACACTATCATATTTCATAGGCACCAAAGATTTTGACTCATTTCTTGTGCACCTGTAATTCTTCCTGTATCACACAGACCATCGTAAAAGTTCAATATTACAAATATTTGTAACTTAAATATTTCACCTCAGAAAAATGAAAAGTACGATGATTAGCATGAGAACGATGACACTTAGCGTAACAGCAATTATTACTGAGTTTGATATTCCTCCAGATGATGACTCATTTCTGCAGGCACAGTCGTGTACCCTACATATACAAACAAAATCCAACACTATGTGCAATTTAACCTAATCAGTAACCAAATACATCTCATTGTCTATAACTACTAATTGAAGCTGTGTTTACACTCTCACTTCCCAGACGAATACTTAAGGAGGGTTTGGGGGTGGGGTGATGGGTGGTGGTGGTGTGCAAACGAACCGGTCTACTTCAGTCGAAGGTCCACTTGTACAGTACCTCTGTATGTATACGACCAAATCAATCAGTCAATGGTGGATCCAGAAGTGTTTATGCCGGAGACATAAACTTGTAGCCTAAATATTTTCAATGTTATAATATTATAACTATAATTATTAGACACTCAGACTCTATTGTTCGTTATAGAGCTTTAGCTGTCTCATTGTATTAAACAACAATTACATTACTCCTACACCTAACCACCTAGATTTTGTTCTATTCATCACTGTCAACGCTTGAATCTCCCAACTCATCTTGCAATTCGCAGCAATATCCGAGACTTTCCTTTGGCAATGTAATCTCTACTGCCGGGGCTACAGTAAGTTTGCATGCAATATTTGCACCAGCTGTATACAGAAGCTGTAGCTGCTTAAGAGCTGGCCTGCATGAGTTCCACGTTCGAGATGCAGAGTTAGACTCCAAGATTCTTTGGTGCGTATGTGCAGTGTATATCATGATTACATGTAACTATGCACATTTACAAATGTCTTCCAATAGACCTGGTAACTAATAAATAAATTCACTAGAATAGAGCGTGTTGAGCTGACTGGGAAGTCCACTAGAGCTTTAAAAGAACCAACTCATAAAATGCCCCAGGTATGCTCCTGCTTCCACAGCTATGAGCCTTCTGAACACCACGTACGATATGATATGATTAATTGTTGCAAGAATTACGAATATACATGCCATTTTCTTTCTAAACATGCTACGTGTAAAATTTATCTAAAATCATACATAGCAACTGTCATTTCACGTGACCACAAAGTCCGTAAATAGTCTGTAATCGTGGAAGTACAGTATTGAGTTATCACACATGGGACATAAAATCGCTCATGGTTATGTACTGTTAGATTCTCGTATAAATAATGCAAACCCAAGAAAGCGGTTGATTTCACATGAGCAGTTGCAGACAAGTAGGTTCTGTTGTTTACTTCTGACGAGATCTGGCAATTGCAAACAGAAATTACACTGCTGTGGTAAGAAACTCTTTCATGAATGTTTCTTGTATCTGATTGAGCCTCGTCCCCAGACTCTCTCACGCTAATCTTGTCCAGTGCCTGTATGCACTTGGAATCGTCCTATGAGAATCGCCATATGGGCACCGGACAAAACTAGTAGGAGAGAGTCTGGGGAAGAGGCTAGATCTGATTAGCTGTTAGGCCATTGTCTCTGGAAATGATAAAGCAATACTGCTCAGTGATTAGGTCCTACACAGGAAGCCTACGTGGCACATTCCTGCAGCATGACAGACAAAGTCAGGCAGCCAGCTAGTCACAGCCACATATCCCATTAATTAAAACAGTCAGCCATAGTCCGCACACCGAAAGTCGGTTCAGTTCTATACGTTTAGCATACGCTACTCGCCAAAGTCTCATGATTCTTACAAAGTCCTGTTTCTTATGGCTCACAGCTTTCAACTAATTTCAGCTATGAGCCAAAAGAAACAGAACTTGCATGAGTCCCAAGACAAGTAGCATACTCTAAACATATAAGACTGAACTTCCGGTCTAGCTCAATCTGCAAACTATGTGGCGAGCTGGCTGACTTTTTGTCTGTCACACTGCAGAAATGTGCCTTGCCTCTTGTGTGGGGCCCAATCACTGAGTAGTATTTCCTTTATGTCATATGTGGCAACCAGAGATAATGGCCAAACAGTCAATCAGATCCACCAAACTGATCAATCATGAAAGAGTTTCGTAACAGAACAGTGTAATTGGTGGAAATAAACAACAGAACTTACCTATCTGCAACTGCTAAGGCAAAATCGCTTTATTGGCTTACAATGTTTATATGAAAACCAGTACTTACATCACATAAACATTGCACATAAGTAACAATTCAGTGTGACTTCCACCATAACAGTAATCATACAAGATGTGACTACGCAGATCCCAGTCAATAATCCTCTACACTTCTGACCACTCATTGTAGCTGCTTGACTAATCTGCCGAGTTCTGGTGCCATTTCCACATTCAACACTGCATGAACTCCAACTAATCCAAATGCAATCCACTGGAAACACAACACAAGACAGTCACTACAATATTTTTCATTCAACAACTATACAACTATCATGAAACTAATAGTAGATGATGCCTTGTAATCATTACTTCAATAACAAAATTAATCACAAGTCTACAGATGACACAACACAAACTCAAAATTTAAACAATGTAATTTGCTTCATTTGTTGACAGTGGCAATAAATGATAGAAGACTTGCTGCAACTAACATGTAATATCTCATGTATAGAATTGGTCATGTGTGAACAAGACTGGCACAAATGTATTTCAGGTGTCATCCTTGTTCTGACGATCACAACGAAGCAAACTTTGACAGGAATTTTGCAGCAGACAAACAAAAGAACCAAATAATCAGTTGGAATGTCAGCTATGAGCCATAAGAAACAAAACTTTCTAAAATTCATGTGACTGAGCAAGTAACATAATTGAAGAAGGCTCGAGCACTTACAATTTGTCTGGTAAGTATGTGCATATGTACATATTTATCTGTCTGCTTACACTGTGTCATCCTTCCAATGCAATCAAATTAGTCTAACTACAGAGTAATATTCAC
The DNA here is from genome assembly GCF_963422355.1 of Corticium candelabrum. Lineage (NCBI taxonomy): Eukaryota > Metazoa > Porifera > Homoscleromorpha > Homosclerophorida > Plakinidae > Corticium > Corticium candelabrum. Next base: position 7,020,518 of record NC_085094.1, read on the forward strand.
ATTTGGTCATATGTGGCTACCACAATAGACAAACAAGCAATAACAAACTGCCAACATTCAAATAGGGCGTTCACCAAAACAGTCCAATTCATGTTTGTAATCACAGGATCTTGTTGAACACAAACAGCTGAAACCTGCACATCAACATAGTCAATCATGAATGTAAAGGCAATCATTCTTCCTGACTCACTAAAAATATATAGGATGTTAACACAGTGATATCCATGTCCCATGTGTCTTGAATTTCAAAAATTTGACAATGACAGACAATCTGAGTGGTGTTACAAAATTTGTGGTCACATGAAATAACAAGCACTTTGTTGATTTTAGGTAGGCTTTTTCAAGTTGCTCATTTGAAAGCAAAATGGTATCTAAGTTCACAATACTTGGTAAATAAGTCAATAATTTCTTCAGAGGGACCATACTCACTACGCCTAAGGTTCATAGCAAAGAGAAAACATTCTAACACCTAACAAAGTCAAAAACTGCGTTGAAGTTGTTTAAGAGTAGTAGTTTAGAGCTATGCAAAAATTCACATGTTGTAAACCATTACATAGGCAGTAACTTCCACTCATTAGTAAAAGAACACCACAGTGACACAATATTTCTCTGCAGATCAAACTACACTTGCAATGCCTACCCAGCAGTCGATAAATGGCTCTCGTTTATGTTGGTCCAGATAACAATAAAGGTGTCAGAAAGAATTGCAAACATAGTCGGATGGACAAACTAATAGACATACAGACAAGACAAACAAACAAACAGACAGACAGACAGACAGACAGACATAATATGGCAGAGAGACAAACATCCCGTCATTACAATACTATTGCACAGTTGAAACCACAAAACAAACTCAAAGCATCCAGTTAACTATTATATATCACATGTATGCACTTACCCACACTAATATTCAATGAAAATGACTTTGACACTATAGAGCCATCAGTTGCAGTATATCAACATGTATACACTCCACTGTCAGAGGCACTGGCTGACTTGATGTGAGCCGCTGCACACCATTCTCATACACCTGATATACACCAGCATTCTGTACACTTGAAGATGATATATCATTGGTTGTATTGTGTTTCCATTGCAAGAGAGAAATAAAGTTGGTCACATCAGAACTGACAGACACCACTATCAATAGTATTAAAGTAATCTTGATCCATCTGTCACTTTGCTCTGTAAAGTAATGTATCTTCTCCAAACTAGTGGGTTGCAGCTAATATCTCGCCGTATTGCATACTGGCGAGTAGAGTCATTATATGGAGCCTTTCCACAATTGTGGTTGTCATTCCCATTATTTGTTAAGCTGTTACCAACATCAACATACACATTTTCACCTCTACCGGAATAAAGCATAGCTCTAACACGTGACACAAGATATTCTTTTGCAAGTCAACTCGAAGCAAAAGATAAACAGACTCCCTTGTAGCAGCACAATCAGTATTGACAAGTCTCTGTCCAGTAACATCTTTTGGATTGCCATCTATAGCCTTTGCAGCAACAAAGCAAGAACCATAAACTGAACTCATGGTCACTGTTGCTCCAAGAGAGGCAGCTAGATTGGTTTCCATGCCTACATCACGTAAATATTGTATGTAAACATTGCACGTAAACATTGCACGTAAACATTGCACGTAAAGCAACAAATGTGACTTCCACCATAACAGTAATCATACAAAATGTGACTATGCAGATCTCAGTTGATGGTTCTGTACACTTCTGACCACTCATCTGCCGAGTTCTGGTGCCATTTCCACATTCAACACTACATGAACTCCAACTACCCTAACTGCAATCCACTGAAAACACAACACAAGTCAGTCAATAGAGCATTACTCATTCATCAAACACTTCAGTTAATTTATTAATGTGTCGTTATGCCCCTCCATGATGGGCAAGTGGGGTCTTTACCCTCACCTGGGCGCCCACCAACCCGGCAGGTGAGCCCAGCAGGGTACATGTTTCTGTGTACTCCACATGGGGATCAATGACTAGCCAATTCGATATATATTGCAGGCATTACGGTGACCGCGAACTCAGTACAGCATGCCTAGTACCACAGAAACTCCTCAACGACTAAAACAAGTCATAGTCTCATGGACAAAGCTAAAGAAAGACAGACAAGTTTCATAATTTACTATCGTCACTGGGGTTTGAACCCCCAAACCATAGAGTGATATAGCCATTGTCGCTAACCACTACGCCACGGTGATTGAAGTAATGATTACAGGCATGGTTGCCAGTGATAGCTCTAGAGTTCACAGATGGCACAACAACCACTCGACATCAACTAACACTTAATCTCAAAAGCTTACTATAAAACTGTGCTAAGAATGCTGCATACAACTATGTAAACTATATAATAAGTCAGTGCTTAAAATAACTGTCGAACATCACACATTTTCCATACACTTCACCCTTTCTCCTTCCAAAGCTGCTTGTAAGAAAAAAATTGTCCGGACAATTTACCATACTCACTCAATTATTACTCCAGGTCTCAAGTAAGACCCCAGCCCTGACATGGCTGCAACTCTAAGATTTTCACCATTCTTAGTTCTTTAATTAGTGCTAATTGGCATTTTCCACAGTCTCTATTGGCTAGATTTGGTGAAAGCTATGAGTCAAAAGAACAAGACTTCAATTTCCACTAAATCTTTGTGGCTGACTAATAATCTATGCCAAAAATGACCATATATGGGTGTCATGTTTCAGAAATGTATGGTATGTAAACAAGTGACCAAGCATAGCACATTATTCTCTTCTGTGTCACACTCAGCAACAAAAGACAATGGCCGGGCAGCCAATCAATAAGCGTTGTTCGACATAGCCAGAAAGACGTCAATTTTGATCACAAACAGAAACGTTGTATTTCAAGTAATGCTACCTGGAAATCTATCAGCATCCAATCACGGTCCTGTAGTACACACAAACGTGAAGCGTAATGAATGTGTTACGTACAGGACTTCATTGCTAACACAAGTCGCTAACTATAAATATATAGTAGATATTGTAAGTACATAAATTGAATTGATACAATATGTATTTAGATACACAATTTAGACTGCAAAAGCGATAGACAAAAACATGCGGACTCTATACCTATAGCGCTGGAGAAAATTGGAAGTCTGACAAGTTATGAGTGATGCATGCATAGGGAGTAACTGTATGTACCATTGTGGGTAGGAATAATACATTTCCGCAGTAACTTACAGATCTCTACTAGCTGAATCTACTGTGACGATAGCTATCAAACGTTTTAATCAATTTCAACGTAATTCTACTCCTTATAGAAGCTACTCCCAACGAGTATTGCTCTGTAGCTTTCATTTCGAAGTGACGACCAACAGAGGTTCACGTATTACTAGTTAATATTGAACTTGCAAGCATGCCTGTTGACCGTGTGCTAGAGGTTTTCACAACTCAGATAGTTTGATAGCTTTTAGATCCCTCATTCCCACATATGTCATCAACAGCTTATTAATAAGCGATTAGCAGAACAACATAAAAATCCACACCATTTCCCCACTAAATGGCTATGAGAGCCTAGTGGCTATTATTACAATACAAAAATCCTCACTGTCCCACCCCACAACCACTCCCTTCACATTACAGTATAATAATGTAGCGATTAGGAAACACTTGACTTAGCAATGGCCAAATATTGTTTGCATTGCAGACAAGTTTTCATTGTTTATTTCTGACAAAAGCAGGTCATTGTAAACACAACATCCACTTTGTGGTAAAAAACTCTCATGAACGTTAGCTGACTATATCGGTTGTCTGATGATTTGTAGCTGCATGTGATGTGCAACCAAATGAAAGTACTGCTTCGACTGGCTCCACAGAAGGCCTGGTACATTCCAAACACACCCCAAGAGGATCACACTGACCAGATGTTTGTGACCAGAAGTTAGTCGAGTACGTCAAGCGCCTTTGATGTTATTTGCCAAGTCACGTGACTATTACAAAGTCCCGTTTCTTAAGGCTCATATGAAATCATAGAAATGTACACCAATTGTAACAACTTACTATGATCACCACTATTGATCGCCCGGATATTACATCATACACAGTATGATCCGTATAGTTATAGCAACTTACCTGCGCAAACGCCGTGCAAACAAAAAGCAGAAGACATGTCGCGGACAGTAGCAAGACTTCCTTCTTTATATTATGCCGTGGACCAACATGTACGGTTCTTTATACGGGATAGCTAAACATGCCTTTGAAGCCCGGATAATGATTACACAAATTGGAAAGCGCGCTATAGTCTTGATAACGCGCACTAAATAAAATCATTGATATCAATAAAATATTAATTAAGGTTACTAAAATTTTTAAAATCAAAATTTGGGAGATAGTCAGCGTCTTTCTAAATAGCTCAGGTTTGTCTAAAACCATTACCGGTACTAGAGAAAAATGAGACTAGCCATGCACGAAACTTAATTAGTCGCAGCAGACTCGCTGTGAAACTATGACCTATAGATATGCTGTACCGTACGCCCTTGCAGGTGCAGCTGCATGACGTCCAGATGAGACTCTAGCTAGGCAGTTTCGCGAAGAACAACTCATGTTGTCGTACAAGAAGACGACCAGCACGCTTCTCTTAGGCCTGGTTCACAATATTGACGCCGACGTCGACGTCGACGTCGTCAATAGAAATGAATCCTATTCCAGCGTCGACGTCGGCGTCAACATCAAAGGATGCCGCCGACGTCGAGGCGGTTTCTTTGAAGTTTGACGCTCAACTGAGCGTCGGCATCATATTGTGAACCAGACTTTACCATGCATATACCTAAAGCAGGCAGCCACGCAACCTGTGAGAGCAAATGAACTCGCCTAGAACAAGAACAAAGTCCATCAGCACCTGCAGCAGAAACAGAAGCGAAAACTTCGCTGCACATAGTAGTGCGTTCCCATATCAGTTGCTCGCGTAGCTTAGTTAATTAACAGATCATCGCTAGGTCTACGCTCCATGGAATGCAGGGGTCGGCAAAGCCAAGACATCAAAGGAACCTTACCAGCGCCAACGGAAGTCAAAAAGGAGAATATCTATCTAGCGTCGCCCCAGACGCAGTGTGGATTGCAGCCCCGGATGCGCTGCCATCACCATACGTCTAGTTCACGTGGCAGTGTCATACATACGGGAACTTTCGAAAGATAAGATCTAGCAAGACACAGACACAGACACACAGACACAGACACAGACACACACACAAACACACACACACACACACACACACACACACACACACACACACACACACACACACACACACAGACACAGACACAGACACAGACACAGACACAGACACAGACACACACACACAGACACAGACACACACACAGACACAGACAGACACACACACACACACACACACACACACACACACACACACACACACACACACACACACACACACACACACACACACACACACACACACACATACACACACACACACACACACACACACACACACACACACACACACACACACACACACACACACACAGACACAAACACAGACACACACATATAAAGGCGAACACACACGCACACACACGCACGCACGCACACACACACACACACACACACACACAGACACACAGACACAGACACAGACACACACACACACACACAAACACACACACACACACACACACACACACACACACACACACACACACACACACACACACACACACACACACAGACACAGACACAGACACAGACACAGACACAGACACAGACACAGACACAGACACAGACACAGACACAGACAGACAGACAGACAGACAGACAGACAGACAGACAGACAGACAGACAGACAGACACACACACACACACACACACACACACACACACACACACACACACACACACACACACACACACACACACACACACACACATACACAGACAGAATCAATTTCAATTTTCTTTCTCCTTTTTCGAGTCTTTTACTTCAATTAAAGTGTACATTCTTGCAATTACTCCGAATTCTTGTCAGCTCTTCGTCCTCTTGCATATGCATGTCTACCGTCAGGCGTTCTGAACTTTATTTATGTATATCGTCACCTTTGTCTCCGTCAACTGCTTAATCAATTGAATGCTCAAAAAGTGCAGAATGAGATTGACATTGACCTGTTGCGTAAAGTTTTAAAAATGTTGCGCATAATTGCCATGGGGACGAAGTAAATCAGTCGGCATAATACTATCTGCAAGCAAGCGAGTATTCAAGCAAAACCAGTAGACAAGCATGCACATATAATTTTACATAAAATATGATTACGTAAAGAGTTCATTATGTAATAGTCATATGTGCATGTGTTTGTTCAATTGTTTAAATAGTGTAGTAAACGTATTACATGTACACCTAACTTATCTTTTATAAAAAGGATTTGTAGACCGTGCATACTTTGCAATATACAACTATAGTTGATCATATCAATTTGGTATGATATAGATATTTTATAAACTGACGTCGCACTCATTAAAATTAATGGTGCAAAAAACGGAAACAAACAAACAAACAAACAAGTAATATAACTACTGTGGCATCAATCTACTGAAAACAAGTCTTGTACTGATTTACTACTTCTAGCTGGTTCAAACAACCAATGGTATGCCAAGATTGCAGTCTCGCGCCTAGACTCAGATAGATATTAATCAACGTTCTTCCAAATGTCATGAGCAATTGACTGTCTCGACAGTACCCTGGTGTGGCTTTGGCAGTAATGCAATTCCCATTCCCGGCATGAAGTAAACAAGGACGACTTATCAATTAAAGCACAAATATCGACATTTAGGATTCTGTAGCAAGGAACAGCTACACTAGATACGTGGATGGTCACCTCATAACCTAGTATCCTTGCATCAGAATACGCGCTCGTAGTTGGTCGCACTTGACCATGCATTGTACACGTAAACTCAACTTGCAGTACCAATAATTTTCCTAGTCTGCCAAACATTAATTTTTAAACATTAGCAATTAAAAAACTTAACAAAAACGAACAATTGAAATTCAATGGCGTACTGAATAGACGACTAACATGAAAGCTATAAACTAAAAATTGTATCACAATCAGTATCTTGGCACCAATAATCAGCTAGTATCACAGACTTTATTCATGTTGATTGAGACGTTGATATCCAAATATCTCGTAGTCGTCGTCGTATTGATCACGAAGACGTTGAAACTGAGCGATCGAAAGCTGAGAGAAAAAGCTGTACTTTGTTTCGTTACCCGATCGATTGTCGTGCGGCAGATGCAGCCAAGAGGGAGCTCCAACAGATCTGAGGAGATAATCTGATTCCTCAGCAAGACCAGTACTATCCATGTCAACGAGGAAATCATAATCAATGTGACAAGGATGGCAAACCAAGTTGATTGGTCTCCAGTGAATGTTAAGATCTAGATACTTTTCTTTGTTGCCATAGAAACGAGTGATATAATTGACAAAATGAGGAAAGCTGATGTCTTTCCAAGCATCCGGTTTACTTTTGACTCCATTGAGACGGTCATTGTACTTTACAACCAATTTGCAAACATTTCCTTGACCTGTAGTTTTACGAGATCTAATCTGTCTGTAGTCGGAAATGACTCGTTGAAGAGGCTCTCTGTACGACATGAATTTCGTGTAGTTCTTCAACCTCCACTCGATATCCGCATTGTTGTGATACTTTTTACTCAAGCGCGTTAGATACTGGAAGTCGTGGTGCAAGGCGTGGTCTACCGCCGCGTTTACGTTCGAAAATCTTCCCGCTAAAATGAGCATCATGCTACGCCAGGATGTTGTCCCGGATTTTCTGACAGGACACCAAATGAGTCGGTGTTCGTCGTCCACCACCATTGTTGCGTACAAAAGTCTTTTCTCGGTTTCCGTAAGTGGTCGCTGGAATTGTGCACAAGCTCGCTTCAATGATTCCTTTCTTAGCTCAAAACGTGACAATGCTTTGGTTCTTGTCGCAGGAAGAGGTCGCTTAACTTCTATAAAATAGCAAAAGTGAATAGATGTTAGTTAACATATCGGAACTGAACACTATATATAATAGCGTAGGAAGCAGGGGACTATATAGGGGGCTAAAGTTCCGTCACTCAATGAAGCAATTTTGTCTGCATCTATGCTTAGATAAATGGTTTACGTATATACGTAGGTATGTACGTGTGTATGTATGTATGTATGTATGTATGTATGTATGTATGTATGTATGTATGTATGTATGTATGTATGTATGTATGTATGTATGTATGTATGTATGTATGTGGCTCAATTGGTTAGAGTGTGCATTTGGAGATTGGCAACATCCGGGACCATCGGATCAGAGTTCGAGTGCGGGAGGGCCATATACATAAATTCCCATAACATACAATTGCCTCTCTCTCCGGAGTGTCAGGTTCTGTCTACAGCAAGTATCTACAGAAGTACAGCAAGAGTGAAGTACATCATAGTGACTTCTGATAGTGACTTCTGCTACAATAGTGTTAGGTTGCAGTGCTAGATTGCGGTGTTAGATTGCAGAATAGTGATTGCAGGATCTAACCTGGGCCCTAAGGGTCCTTGTAAACAAAACAAAAAACAAAAAAAAATGTATGTATTGCGAGGCCGTTGTGCGTACCACGTTTGTTGGAGCCGCAACGTCTACATACTTTTGCCAAGTTATAAGTGGTTTTCTTTTGGCGTTCTGTGCGTTTTCGGTGAGCTAAAGAGCCATCCTATCTTAATATCTGGTCAGTTGCAAAAAAGGTGATTCAGCTGATTCGTCCACTGGAAAATACAGTGTCAGCAACCGTCTACCCTACCGTTCAAAAAGCAATACCTTCTTCATGGTTACGTCTTCCACAAGGACCTCTTCTAAATTCAAGCTTTACTGGTCAGATCAACTCGCTCTTTTTACCAACAGCAACGAGCCACTTAACATCAGAGACTTCACCACGCGAACAATATCAAAGATTACGTGAAGGCATTTTTGCAGTACTGGTATGCTACACGGAATGGGACCAACAATTAAAACTACCCAGTCAACAGTGGAATATACTCTGAACAATTACATCTACCATACCACAGTCACCATACGAGAAAGACAGTCTATGGAAATTGTTACATAGGGCGCTTCCTACAAAATCACGGTTGTATAAATGTGGATTAAGCGAGACTGACATATGCTCAGTATGTATGATTGGAAAAGAAACAATTGACCACACTTTTCAGCATTGTTTTGTTTGGAAGTCGGTGCTGCTTCAAGCAGGGAATATACTCACAAGAATGAATGTGAATCTGCCATTGGCACTGAACGACGTGTGTCCTTTAAGCCTTTGTTGATCGCAAAATTGCCAAGTCTGACAGAATTTTTTGCCACACTAATCACAACTTATTGGAGAAAGAGGGGGATACTCCCAGCAAAATCTATAATGGCTGCATTTCGATATGCCATGCGGATTAAAATACAGACGAGGAGGGTACAAGAAAAACGAGACTTTAACAGCTACTGGAGGCCACTCGCAGAAAGAATAGAAGGAGTTATAACTGTTTTAATGTGACAACGGTACCTAGCTAAATTGACGTATCTATGTATATATGATTGCAACGTAAACGTTTTTACTGAGTCTTAAGGACTCTTTGAATAAAAACAGAAAAAATTGTATGTATGTATGTATTGCGAGGCTCGGAGGATGCCACGAGGTTTTGGTAGCTCCGCCAACTTTCCCGATAATGAGTGAATTCTAAGTTATTTTGGACAACTTTAGCGACAGAAAGGTATATCAACCGACAGGCTTCGTAGATTGCGAGCCTAATCGATCGGAAGACTAACCACGATTAGGAAGAAGAAAGAATAGCGGCCGACAAGTTGCAGAAGCCGTTTTCAGTCAGATTGGTTGCTTAAGGCGTGACAGCAGAAGTCATAGCGAAGACTCTTTTAAGCACTGCCGGAAGAGTGTATCATGTGCGTACGTCCGACAATAGCAGAAACGTGACAGATTACCTTGTTGAATGAAGAAGCCAAAAAGGTCCGGTTGGTATGTACAGGCCTGATATTGAGTAATGTTCGATTTGGAAGTGATGCCACTACAAGTTCCACCAGCTTTTGTCTCAGTCAAAATGCCCTTTGAAATGGCAGTCTGCCAGATAATGTCATTATCTCGAGAATAGCAGATAATGGTCAAGTTGCAAAAATTACAAGGCGTACGTATGTAATAGTTGGGCGTGTTAGTAACGTACGAATGTTGGGAGGAGCTAGAGTATTGTAGACACGTTGCGCGATTATGTAAACGTTAGTCCGAGACAATAGACTCTTGGTGTGTGTTACGGCCATCCCGTCAAGTAGCAGGACCCATTCGAGAGACGTGCTGTGGGCAACCTGTTACAAGTGGTGACAGGAGTGTAGACAGAGACAGGAGCTACGTTTAGTTCTGAAGCGGCGGGAGTTCATTCGCCAGGCGTTACTACGGCTCGCTGTCACACGCGCCAGGTGTTAGCACGCAAGTGGATTTGTAAGTACTGTACGTTATCGTTTCTTTCGTGATTGTATGGCTCAACAACAGGAGGAGGGACAGCAAGCAGTCCAGCAGGCTCAGCTCCTACAACGTGTAGTATCTGTTCCAGAGAAATTTGAGGATGGAGATGTTGAGATGTGGGTGGAGCGTTTCGATCTTACTGCGACGGCAAATGGTTGGGACGCTGACATGAAACTACGGTTGTTACCGACTCTTCTGAAGGGAAGGGCGTATGCTGTTTATCGACAGATGACGGCGGAGCAGAAAGGAAACTATGCGGAGCTTACGACCCATCTCAAGCGCGTGTTTTCGCCTACTACGATTGAGAGTCGTCGTCTCGCACGTCGACAATTTATGTCTCGCTGTTGGAAGTCGTCTGAGGCACTGGAGGTGTATGCGCAAGATTTGGAGACTCTTTTGACGAAGGCGATGCCAAATTTGGCAGCAGAGCTGCGTGACCAGCAGTTGATGGATCGCTTCGTCGAAGGTTTGATCGACAACGCACCGTCCGTTGCCGGCGAGTTGGACCTACACCCTGAGGCGAGTTTTCAGGCGGCGGTGATCAGAGCACGCGAATTGATGTTGTTAGAGCGGAGGAAACTCGAAAAGCGGACGGATGGTCAAGTTCGAGCGATTGCAGATCATGCGAGTATTGATGTGAGCTTGGCGGAACGGCTGGATCGGATTGAGCAAGCGTTGCAGTCGGTGAGTGTAGTCGGTGCGTCCGTCACTCTAGATTCCAAGCGTGTAGTTCCCATGCGGCGGCAGCAACAAAAGGCGGGACGTCGCTGTTTTGCTTGTGGTGACGAAGGACATCTCCGCAGCAATTGTAAACAAGTTACAATCGGACCATGTTTTGTTTGCCATGAGACTGGGCACTTAGCTCGTGATTGCCCTCAACGGATGCAGCAATCAGCAGCAGGACGAAGATTCACGTTGCCTCATCAATCAGAGGGTAGAAGTCAGTCTACAGCAGCAGGTGTTGTGAGAGGGCGTGGTCAACGTAGTCAAGTGAATGTTGTTGCAGGTGTAACGGAGACGTCATTGATGCTCAATCTTGAGCTAAACCACAACAATGCTTCTTGCTTAGTAGACACAGGAGCAGTAGTCTCTATTGTTCCTGACCACATGGTAGACCAAACAGCAATGTCATCTTTTCCTTCAGGTCAAGAACCCAAGTTGACAACAGTAACAGGAGATCCATTGGAAGTGATTGGACAAGTGAGCATAGAGGTGAAAATAGGCCACTGGCATACCATGCACAAGTTTGTTGTGGTACAATTTGACACTTGTCCTATAATTGGGTCAGATTTTCTGCTAGACCATGGAATGATCCTGGATTTGGCTCAAAAACGCTTAGAGTGGAGCGGAGGTGTAGCTGAGCTTTCCACACCACTACGACGATCAAAATTTAGTGTGGTGCTGGATGAACACTTGGAGGGAGCAGGAGAACGAATAATTGCTAAAGCTAAAGTTGTTCATGAAGGAACTGGCAGTGTAGAGCCTGGAACTTGGCTAATGGAGCCAGATACCCTATTTATTGAGAGAACAGGAGTACATGTTGCTCGAGCTTTAGTAGAAGTGAAGCAACAGGGTGATGAAACCATACCAGTTGAACTATTAATCCTGGATGGCCCAAGACGATTGTGGAAGGGCACAAGGCTAGGCGAACTGTGCGATGTTGATGTGAAGTCCATTGCAGCTTGTGGACTGAGTGAGGGTCCGGAGAAAAAGGCACCAGAAACACGAAATGCAGAATTCTTAAAGCAATTTGATTGGTCGGATTCAGCTCTGAGTCCTGAGGAAAGCCTCACATTACATCAGTTGTTGAGTGGTTATGAAGATCTGTTTTCGAAGGGACCACATGACATGGGTAGAACTCAAGTTGCCACTCACACGATACCAACTGGTTCAGCCAGACCAGTTCGTCAGTTGCCAAGACGAGTACCACATACTGTTCGACCAGTAGTAGAAGAACAGGTTGACCAGATGTTGGCAGAAGGTGTCATACGACCGTCATCAAGTGCATGGGCGTCACCTGTTGTTCTTGTAAAGAAGAGGCAGGACGGTAAGCATCGATTCTGTGTAGATTACAGAAAATTAAATACAGTCACAAGTCGGGATTCTTACCCTTTGCCCAGAGTCGATGACAACCTTGATGCTCTTGGAGGTGCAAAATACTTCAGCACTCTTGACTTAGCCAGCGGTTATTGGCAAGTTCTTGTTGACGAAAAGGATCGACACAAGACTGCCTTCATATGCCATCGAGGTCTTTTTGAGTTTAATGTAATGCCATTTGGGCTTACCAATGCACCTGGAACTTTCCAACGGCTGATGGACTTAGTTCTTTCTGGCATACAAGGCGTGGCTTGTCTTGTTTACCTCGATGATGTGCTTGTCTTCTCAAAGTCCTTTGATAGTCATCTTGAGCGGCTTACCAATGTACTTCAATGCTTGCAGAAAGCTGGACTAAAGCTTCGCCCAGAAAAATGCCATTTTGCGAAAAGTTCGGTGGAATATTTAGGCCACGTGGTGTCAAAGGATGGGTTGAAACCGGCAGAGCGGAATCTAATGGCTGTAAGGAACTTTCCAGTTCCTCGAGATGTGGCAGCTGTTCGACGCTTCCTAGGTTTGGCAGGGTATTACCGCAGGTTTATTTCAGGATTCTCAGTGATGGCTGCTCCATTGTTTCGATTGCTTGAACGCAATAGTCGTTTTGAGTGGACAGTCGCATGCAATGAAGCCTTTGAATGTCTGAGATCATGTTTGGTGAGTGATCCTATTGTGGCTTTTCCGGATTTGAGTCCTGAAGCAAAACCTTTTCAATTGGCTACCGATGCGTCTGATTGTGGTATAGGAGCAGTGCTATCTCAATGCCAAAACGGAGTAGAGCGTGTTATTGGGTATGCAAGTCGTACTTTGAGGAAGCCTGAACGAAACTACTCTACTATTGAAAAAGAGGCACTAGCAATTGTGTGGGCAGTGTCATATTTCAGGCCATATCTCTATGGTAACCAGTTTGTGTTAACAACTGATCACAAACCGTTGTCTTGGTTGAAGTCTTTCAAAGAGCCTAAGGGGCGCATTGCTAGATGGATAATGCAGTTAGAGGAATACAACTGGCAAATTCAACACCGACCTGGTCGTGAAAATGTTAATGCAGATGCTTTGTCTCGAGATCATCCAGTTCAGAGTACAGAGGAGCAGGGAGAGTTTGAGTGTCCAGAAAGCATGTTCCCACCTAGTTTTCAAGATGACCTCAGAAGACAAAGTAAGCCAGTTTCTAGTGTTGGAATAACCAGATCTGCCCAAGAGTTACGACAATTGCAAGAAGCCGATCCATTACTCTCACTAGTGATGAATGATTTTCCTAGGAGGAGGCAGGTGCCAACACAATGGGCAAAGAATCGACGCTGGTTGGCATTAAAGAAGATTTGGCCTCAACTACAAATGGAAGATGGAGTACTCTACCGAGTAGGGGCAAGGCAGGAATGTCATCAAAGTCAAAAGCGGTTGGTGTTACCAAATGCTTTGGTTGCTGAGGTCTTAGAACACTGCCATGACAAAAGCGGACATTTCGGGCTTGAAAAGACTTTGGAAAAAATTACTACAAGGTTTTGGTGGCCAGGGTACACTCTACAAGCAACTGAGTGGGTAAAGAGTTGCCATGCTTGTCAGGCAAAGAATAGAGCACAAGCAAGAGTGTCTGCGCCAATGCAATCCATCCCTATTGGCCAACCATTTGAGATGTGGGGAATGGACTTTGTCGGCCCACTTCCCTTGTCGTCGGGAGGAAATCGGTATCTCCTTGTAGTCAGCGATTATTTCACAAAATGGGCAGAGGCGATTCCTCTCCCTGACCAGAAGGCGTCAACAACTGCACGAGCGTTAGTCAATACGGTAATATTGAGATTTGGAATGCCGCTGACTATCCATAGCGATCAAGGAAGAAATTTTGAAAGTACGGTCATCAAGGAGGTATGTAACCTCCTAGGCATAGCAAGAACAAGGACAACACCCTACCATCCACAAGGAGATGGGTTGGTGGAAAGGCTCAATCGAACATTGATTAATGCTTTGTCGAAGTATGTAGAGCCCGACCAGACTGACTGGGATGATTGGATTTCCCTAGTAGTATTCGCCTATAACACTTCAAAGCACATGTCGACTGGTATCACTCCTTTTGAGTTGTGCTTTGGTCGGCAAGTTCGATTACCGGTGGAAGCCAGTATTTCCTCTTTGCCAGAGATAGAATTAGCAACTAATTACGCAAAGAAGTTAGCTGAAACAATGGCACAGACTAAAGAAATTGTTGACCAGGAGATCACAGCATCTCAAGCTCGACAGCAGACAGGCTACAATCGTCACCACGCAACAAAAAGTCATGGTTTCAAAGAAAAGCAGTGGGTCTTACTGCATCACCAGGCGGTAAAAAGAGGACTGTCTCCCAAATTAAGTGCAAAATTTCGAGGTCCATATGAAATCGTGAAGGTGATTGACCATGCACCGAATGTTATCATACAGCTAGTGGGGAAAGGAAGGAGAGGTCGAAAACGAGTGCATGTGAACCGTTTAAAACCCTATTATAGACAAGGATTTTATCAAGGAGAGGTAGCCAAGACTAGACATTCTGAAGATCAAGATCTGACGTTAGAAGAGCCTGTGCAGCCGTTCAACGACAGGAATGTGAAAACTCGGAACAAGATCACAAGATCCACACCTAAGAAGGACAGAAGAGTATCAATGGAAGAAGAACAAGTGTATGCTGAAGAAGTTTACCAAATTCCTGTACAACCACCAGTACAGCCACTTCAACAGCTTGCAGAAGGACGCCCAAGGAGACAAGTAATGTTACCCAGACGATTGGCGGACTTTGATTTGACTTGACAGTCTTTGGTGATTGATTTTGTTTGTGTTCATGTTCTTGAAGTACTGTAGTCAAGGAAGTAAGGGGGGAAGAGTGTAATAGTTGGGCGTGTTAGTAACGTACGAATGTTGGGAGGAGCTAGAGTATTGTAGACACGTTGCGCGATTATGTAAACGTTAGTCCGAGACAATAGACTCTTGGTGTGTGTTACGGCCATCCCGTCAAGTAGCAGGACCCATTCGAGAGACGTGCTGTGGGCAACCTGTTACACGTATTTCTTTGAAGGACACGTGGAAATGGGAGTGAGAGTACACAAAGTACAGAATCCAAGAGGTTATTTCCCGGAGAGTGTAATTTATGAGAAATACAATTTACGTCTGCATGTGCGATATTCTGGACAACCTCCAACATGTTATAGATGCGGAAGCACCACTCATATGATAAAGTACTGTCAACAAAATATGATAAAATCCTGAAAACTAGCATAATGAGAATCATGACCACGATCTTGACAAAAACCACGATGTATAAATGCAGCACGAAAAAAAGAAGAAGAGAATGTGCAAGAACAAGAAAGTCAAACAGCAACAGAAATGGAACAATGAGAACAGAATCCTGAAAGTACGAAAGACACCGTTGAACCTCTACAAGAGATGAGAGGGTCAACAATGGAAGCCACCAATCAATCACAACCAGAAAAAGACAACCAAAGCGTAAGGGACAAATCAGTAATAAACACGTTCAAGAAACAAAACAGTGTGCACAATCCAAATCCAAAAGAAAGCACAGCAGATCACAAGCAACTGTCTAAAGACAAGGAAGAAGAGGAGACGGAAGTAAGACTGAACACGACACTTCAACGAAATCGGTAGACATTGCAGTCACCTGACAAAAACAGATTCACCATCCAGATCTAGAACACCATCTAGATCACAGGTCATCGAGAAGAAGAGCAAACGTCGAAAGAGGCGCACAAAGCCCAGCTACATCCTTTTCTTTTATATGGCTGGAGTCTACAGTTGTAACGGATCGAATCCATTGAGTTGAAAGAAACCCTATTATCAATTTTTCATAATGGATAAAAGCTATTGGAGACCATTTGCAGATAGACGGAGTTAATAACTATGTTAATTTGACAATGGTATCTAGCGTACGTATGACAATCAGTGATCAATATAACAGGCGGCCATCGGCTATCGGCCGACCACAAATGCCAATTGGCCAGTATCAGTGCCGATATCAGTAGACCACAGCTTGAAATTTTGCCGACTAAACATGAGAGAACACGAGACATCTACTTGGCATGTAGACTCGAGCCAGTCTCTCCCCGCCTTCGTCATTCCCCGGATTTTCAATCCTCGCCGTGGAGAGACTAGTTTCAGACCGCCCTCAGGAATTTTACGTCATGTAGATACGGTTCATGGTCACATAATGACATGCAGATTATCTAGGTAGTAGTAGCTAATTGCTTATTTTGTTTCCCGGAGGTCTCGAGCCGGATGCCTCAGTCGTTGAGAAATCGTGAAAGAGCAGGTATGTTTCGTAGCTCTGACAACCTGTACATGTAGGAAGTTTATAGAAATAATCTAGACGTCTCTAACTATATGTTATTAATTATAGCTAATTCACGAAGTTGTTTCTCCAGGTTCAGTCGCTGTTGCCTCTCACTTTCCAGCTCGTCCGTTTGCTGCTGTATTTTCTACAAGAAGTCGACTACATTTATGTTTGTGCCAGGAAGGCCAGAAGAACACGGTCTCCTAGAAGAGTCGTGTGCTATGTCGTCGTTCACACGCTTCCTTTTCAGGCCGAAATATTTGTAGACACTGTTTCCTTGGTGCTTTGTCTTCTCTCTTTGTACAATCCGCCCAAAGAATTCTCTGACCACCTTTCCGACGTCAGCTTCGAGTAGAGGAGGCTTCTGGTGTGATTGCAATAGTATACTTACTTCTGCTTGGACGTCGTTTGTAAACGAACCTTCAGACTGCGTGCCGATCTCATAATGATTTTCAAACCTGCATAAGTTGTACGTTTGAGATCTCAATGCCTAGTGACGGATTCGATCAGTGCGTCTAGAATAATACTTACCATTCGTGAAGTAAAGCTGTAGTGACACCAACGGACTGCTCTTTGGTCTGCATGGTCAATTGCACCCTACACTGGGAATGATCACCGACTGAACACTGTACACTAGAGTGGAGAGATCTCTAGGCTGCTCGACTGAGCTAACAACTAGCATGCGTGGTCGTTAGCTACCTAGTAAAGAACGGAATGTTTTGAGGCCCCGTTTCCTTGAAAACCTGTTGTTTTGCAGTAGACTAGACACTGTATGGCCTAGCAACAGCCACGGCATACGTATTTACACTGTAGAAGAATTGGATACCACTTACTAACAAATCACGATATTATGATACAAGCAGCGACCACTGAACGGATCCCGGGATCCGTTTATGTAACCCTGTCTGTTAGAAGGTATGACCTCTTCAAAGTTAATTGCACCGGAAGAAGGCGGTCTGAAACCAGTCTCTGCACGGTGAGGATTGACAATCCGAGGAATGACGAAGGCGGGGAGAGACTGGCTCGAGTCTACTTGGCATGTTGTTGCCATTGTTTATATAGGAACGTCTGTTTACGTTGAAGTGACAGCAGATATGCGTGTTATGATACTGTGTGCACTCGGAAATAGAAACCACAGGTGGATTAGGATCTAATCCGAACAATTAACACACACAATTAGCGTCCAGTGTGTATAGTAGGCAAGTACTGTAGTAGGTTTTTAGCTAACGTGCCCAATCCTAAAACAGGGAAACTGTTCCTAATAAATAGATCTTCAATCAATGCTTGTCACCAGACTCATTAGCAAATTCTTGCTGCTGCAGCAGTGAGTGCATGGATATAATGAAACCTACAGAATGTCTTGCAACGTACGTGTTGGTGTCTTAGTTACTGTACCTGTGAAATCTAGTGCGTTCTAATTACGTATGGATGTATGATAAAACTGATGGTTTACTATTTACATTCTGTTTGAACACCAAGAGCAACTGTTTTGATCTTTCTTCTTAGCTACAAGACATACGACCTTCTATTGCTAAATTATTCTCAACGCAGCAGATTTTTACTTAGATTTGTAGATAGAAGGTTCACAGATATCTACTTCACACGTTATTTGGTTACGCCCTTAGAACAGATTTCATGATTGACATTGGTTGAAGACACGCATGCAGCTACAAGCACTTCCGGCGTTTGCATTTGACTGACTGTGGATTGAGTATGAGCCTACAAGTAGATCTAGTCGCTGCTCAGTTGTATCTAGCTAGCTGATGCTCCGTTAACTCACCAACCATTGCATGTTGCAGGGGATGGCAACTGCTTCTTTCGTATTCTGATGTTGTTTAGCTTTTATTGCAATCAATGTTGAGTTTCATTTGGTTTAAACTGTTACCTTGCCATGCTTGGCTATACTTGTTTTAGCATTGCTTTTTAAAGTAGGGCCTAAGAAGTAATGGAGATATTGGCTCTTCATAAATTCATGTATATTCTATCACTTACTTATTATCTATCATACTATAACATGTTATCTAAGTGAGAATAATCTTTGTCAATTGCTTAGTTAGTAATACATATTTTAAAATTTCTAATTGAAAGTTACTTTACTGGCTTAAATGTGGTAGATAGATAACTTTTTGTTTTGGCCCATAATTTTGAGCTACTGGTCAATACAAGCAGTTGTGAGATCCTCACTGCATTCAGCTAATATTAACAATAATTAAACAAAAACTGTACATTAGAAGTGGAGATTTGTACAAATCTGTGCAGTTCTTCTTTCTATAAATAGTTACTGATGTTGTATACTGAATCAGAATGGCCGATTAAGTTTATCAATAGCCTCATCAAAATTGAATGTGATCTGACATTTGTCTGGCTAATGAGAAAAAATTATATTGATCATTGTGATAGCAATGTAAACGATTTATACTGAGTCTTATGGACTCTTTTAATAAAACAGATAAAATGTATAAATGTATGTATGTATGTACGGTGGCTCTTGCAACAAAAATGGCTTTTGTAAAAATGTATGTACGTGCATGTGTATGTACTATGTAGTTTGGCAAAAGGTACTGTAGCCCCAAACTACTCTCTCGCAGGTGTTTCCACGTGCACGTTGGCGGGCTACCCCGTTGGGACCCAGGATGACACACTAAGACACTAGTCATATCCGAATTTGGCCACCCCTTCTCAAAGGCATGTTAACAAGTCATTGCAGGATGTAAACGAAATTGGGTGACAAAAGAAGATATCACTGATAGCCATATTCCTATTGCTGATTTGGTTGCTTTCTCCACGAACGCCTTTACAGTTGGCAACTGCTCGCATGCAAAAGTTACACATATGGTACTGCAAACATTAATTAATCAGAATAAGAAGTTACACATACAGTACTGCAAACTTTAGTCAGAATAATTCTGATTAGCTTATCATAATTTAACATTTTAAGTAACAATTCTGAATAACTTTTGGGGAGTACTGAACATCCCAAGAACCCCCCCCCCCCCCCCGGCCGGCTCGTAGTTGCTAGACTATACCTTGTAACATGAATACAGATAAGACAATAGCAACCTAATATTATTAGTGGTTACAGCAACTTAGATATGTCATATCACTTTCCGCTACTACAAGTACTAAATTGATGTCTAGCTGTAGTGACATATCATATGGAACTTTCTGAGAACAATTTTACGCAACACCCATGTTAGGACAACCTCAGATCAACGCAATTAGACATTGATCGGCCAATGTCAGGCTATAAAAATTTATGCCGGGCCAAACACTCACATGTAGTCGGCTGTTGACAGATGGTCAGCAATTAAATTGGTCTCTCGAGGCTGGCAACCGTTCGTCTCGGACGGCCGATCTCGACCTGGCGGCCGCGTTTCGCGACGATCGGAGATCGGCGTCGTGTCGATCGGTGCGTTACAGACATCGAGACAGACAGACGGAAGCGGAGGTTGGCGTATTATAACTACAGTCTATGATAGATACGTATATGGATCGTATAGTGCCCTCTCGTTCGTCTCTTGTAACTACAAACAATCCTTTCTAACAGCTTCTGCTTACCTCGAATAATGTCTAGTCGCTCCCATTGGAACAGCAACACGAAGTAAGTAGCAAGTGTGATTATGGTTAGTACGAGGTAGGATCGTCGACAACAAGAAATCTCCATGTCTTGTCGTATCAGTAATAACACGTTCCAGTGTACCTTGGCGATGTGTACCTTGCAGTCTACCAAACAACCGGGGAAGTTAAGTTCGCGAGATGTCCCGGATAATCTGAACATCTGTAGGGCGTATCGATAGCTTGCATGACAACTTCGAATCATCGCACGTACAATACACTAATGGTGACTTCAAAGCAGTACATGCATGTGTACAGTATTGTGGTGTACAGTGTGTAACGCAAAAGTAATTACGTAATTAAGTGTATTGCTACGTTACTTGAAAATCTTAACTCTTATTTAAGTAACTAAAGTTGTGTAGGAAGATGGTTCAAAATGTCTGAAAAAATAATTTGGCTCATCCCTACTAGCAGTGTTCTCACATCTCTCTCTCTCTCTCTCTCTCTCTCTCTCTCTCTCTCTCTCTCTCTCTCTCTCTCTCTCTCTCTCTCTCTCTCTCTCTCTCTCTCTCTCTCTCTCTCTCTCTCTCTGTATTTCAATATTTTCTAATCATAGTACAACGCGTGAATTTAAAAGCGCTACCTTACAATGTCTATAGTAAACTGTCCATTACAATAGTATTGTTCTTGAACACAGTTCAAGAACTTTGCTACTCTTAACAATCTAACTGAAATCTAGACCAAAACATCTAGAACTAAAACCTAATCTAGAAATAGCATTCGGTTCCTTTTGCTTCTTGCTAATTATTGTATTTACTTTGTTCTCAATAATGCGTGCATTTTCTTTCTGGAGACTTGTTGAAATGCGGCGATGCCAAAGATTCTTGAATTGGGCAGAGTTTATTTGTGAACACATATGCGCCATGCGAGATGCCTCAGAAAGAGTGGATTCTGCATCCTGACCCCAACGACCAAACACTTCTATTGCAATAGGTCTGAAAAGGTGTCCTAGATCTTCAGCTTGTTTCGAATATTTAGCTCGTTTTCTGTTTTCTTGTTTCAAAACCCTCTAAAATATGTTGAATGAGATATATGGTAAATTGTAGCATTGCAAATAAGATCCATCTATTTGATTAGTATTGTAACCTCTATCAAAATTGTTGTCTGGCAGTAAGTCAACGGTGTGTGTGTGTGTGTGTGTGTGTGTGTGTGTGTGTGTGTGTGTGTGTGTGTGTGTGTGTGTGTGTGTGTGTGTGTGTGTGTGTGTGTGACTGCTGGCACTCATTGGCAGTGTCATTTCATGTAAATTGTACAGTCAGTACACACTCATTAGTATTACATGCTTTTAGTTCGAGCGATGGTGAGATTGAGAATACTGTAATTTTCTTGAGCAAGAAACTCCCTTGTCTTTGTCACTCAATTGATTGTGTATCTTAAGAAACTGGTATTTAATTGGGGCAGACTTGTGACTGTCTGGCTTGCTGCGTTGTAAGTCTTGTGACTGTTACTAATATTCTTGCCTGCATTATGATGTTGCAAGTTGTAGCAGAAACTCACTTTGACAACAATGACATTGAACATGTCTATTTGTGTTTTGAAAATGAAATCGAACATTACTTGAGCCATCAAGCTAAGCCTGGTAGTGAAATGTAATCACAGGGATCCAAGCATAACGTTTTTCTGTTAGTTGTCTGTTGTTACATTAATTAAATTGATGTATATCAAACCTAACAACCATTTACCTACCTTGAATATATGTATTTCTTACCATACCTTTGATGACTGTGAGTGACATGATGTATTTGTGTAACAACTATAGCAAACTCAACGTGGGTGAGGCAAATGGCTATACGAGAAATGGTGGAATTAAGCACAATTGTTGTTCTGCTTTGTTCTTAGCAATTATTCCAAATGATTTGTTGCCAGCCAGTTGACAGTCTTTGGCTGAAAGTTTAAAAGCAATCAGTTGCTGTGTCGATCTGCTCCTCGATAGACTGTGAACATGACCTGACTCAATTCGATCCTGAACTAAACCGAGGCCGTGCCTTAACCAGAACAAAGGAGCCATGATCACTGAAACCTGCACTACTAAAAGCAGAGGCGATGACAGTAATGATAGCTACTGGTTATCTATTATTACTAATTATAGCTACAGTAATGATGGCTACTGTACAACTTAGATAGCTGTACTTTGAGAAAGAGTTACACTGCTTTTAGTGATGAAACTGTTTGTCAGTTGATATTTCATGAGTTGATACCTACATATAATGACGTTTTGTTAGAATAGCTTCTCGACATTGTGAGCCAGGTCTATCAATTGTTGACTTGTAATAGATGGCATGCATTTTGTATGTAAAACTACAGTTGTAGAAATTTTCTCACAATGGACACAGGTAGTTCAGCATTCATACTAAGTACCATTTAATACATGATGTAGTGAAAACGCAGTAACCTGCTGGTGAGCTCATACACAGACATGACCAGAAACGTCAGCATGAGCAGACTGTTCAAATAAGATATTGTATTCCCCCTCACCTCACGTGTAACCATACGCTAGTCTCACATAGCCAGACCAAATAATTCAGAGAAATACAGTAGCTGGCCAACTTTTAGCTACTACATGCATCCAACTTACTTGTAGCAAAACTTCAACTAGTAATGTAGTAAGTTGCATGTGAGCAAAAAAAGCAGGTGTTTTTGTAGTTGTTGATTGCACTGCATGCATGCTTATGACATATATGCACAAATAGGAATAGGCATCACAGATTTCTTCTTCAACTAGTAATTCCTGTGATATAAATACAAAAGCAAATTAATGAAAATTTGATTTCGGATACTGACATTCAGCAAGTGACCTTCAAACATATTGCAATTATCAAAATGCCGAACACATGGAATATGGTACAATATTTTCTATTTAATTAATTAAGTTAATCTTTCTGCTGACTGACAACACCAACCTTATTTGTTACCTACCAACAGGCAAGATCTGTATATTCACTGGTCCATTGACAAATCTATCAAAAATTTTGTCCAGATATGTCTGGATAAGTCTGGATATGTCTGGATATGCGATCATAACTTAATTTCTATTCCCAACAGAATTTCCCTTGTCATCTACTTACATAGTATAGTTTATCTCTGCTTCAAGTTTGTATGTCATAAAATTTATTGTACAGTGCCATTTGTAACATTCATATCTTGGTTTATAAAACACAGGCAACAACAAATAATATGCAACATTCTAAACTACACAACCAACTTTCTGAGATACAAATAGTAATGCCCTTTCATACAAATCTATACCATAATGTATACTAGGTTCCAGAGGTGAAACAGTTGCTTGAAGTTCTTCTATATCAGTAATGCTAAGAGAAGTAGGCGTCTCAGGCACGTGAACCACTTCATAAGTGTCTTCATGAGACACAGGTCCTCCCCAGTCAATACCAAATTGCTGATCTCCATCCTGGAAATACCTTGACATAAAGTCATGCAAGACATACACGAGAAACAATTAAACCTTACCTCAAAGACTTCACTTGCAATGTGATTATTAGAAGTGGCAATTCTTTGCAAACCCATTGTCCACAGCTGCTCTGGAGTAAGGTTGTGCTCAGATCTCATGGGATGTTTGATTGTTGCCGTTAAGCACTTTCGCTTCCTATCTATAGATATAGATGGTACATGCTAAGTTGACAGTTGATTTTATACATAGATATTAGAAGTTGTTATATTAAACATGCATATGCCTGTGTTCTGATTTACATATCAGAAGTCACTAGATAGAACATACCAATACGTGTGTTTTCCTGGTAGCATTTCCCTGTATAAGCCTGCATGCTGTCAACATCATGCAGAGTCATTCTCTTTGTCAATGTCATCACTTGAGTGCACGATCTCGAACAAGAAGAATCTGCAGATAACTCGATCCCGTTCTAGTGACATATATGCAGCAGTAATGACCTTTACTGGAGTCTGAGCTATTTCTGTTGTAGGTCACTGCAATCATGCAGCTATCTAGATGCGCGTCCTACGCCCCTTTCTCATGAGGAAATTGGGACAATCCTCATGAGAATTATGGCTCATGAGCCGTAGTTCATGCGTACGAGATCATGAGATCTGACCTTTTCTCATGAGCCTCGACCCTGAATTTTCTCATGAGACTCCTGATCTTGCCTCATGAAGCTCTTGATCTTTTCTCATGAGCCTCATGAGATCACGCTCGAGAGACGACCGCTCGCTGTCCAGACAATGTAGGTTATTTACGCATGCGTGCTAAGGGAAATAGGCGGTGTCGCTGTGCAGATTAGTGTATGGAGTGAAGTCGTCGCTGTTTCCTCGGTAATTTACTTTTACCAGTTATATTTATTCATCAACTATAGTGGTACTCTAGCTAGTAAGGTTACTCTTTGATCTATCTACGCTTGTGCTTGTTTCTAAACACTTTGTTCACAGCTCACCAAAGCTCGTACTCATGGAAAGCGGACTCTCCCGGATAGAAGAATCGAACCAGCGCTAACACAACGGAGAAAGTAACACACACACACACACACACACACACACACACACACACACACACACACACACACACACACACACACACACACACACACACACACACACACACACACACACACACACACACACACACACACACACACACACACACACACACACACACACACACACACACACACACACACACACACACACACGTCTAGGCTTTAATTAAGTTAAGGAACGTAATTTGCAGTGGTAACATGTTGAATCCTCTCAGAAGATACAATTGCTCTTTCACCTGTGTCTTTTTAGAAAGCAAACATCATTGAGACTGGAAGATGTCACATAGAGTTCCAGATGATTTGAAGGGTTTGTTTGATGCCAGCATCTCTGTTGAGATAGATGTTCTCACATTCACAAGATTGGTTGTATAGGAAATGGTCAATATTCTTCATTGAAGTATGACACACAATGTAGGAGAAACAATTATACAAGTTTACAAGAGACGATGATGCAAATGCTGAAGTATTGCACATATTTCTGTCTGTTGGAACCTAGCTGGAAGGATGAGAAGTTTGAACATGAACTAACAGCATCAGTTGTTCATCCACTGAGAAATGTTGGTCCTTATGTTCTTGTTGAAGCAGCTATGCAAGACGATGTGATCACAAACTGGCCATGACCTGTAGTTAGCGCAAAGGCTAGAATATCTTGAACTACTTTATGTAATTAGATTACTTTGCAAGTGTGCATCAATACTTAAGAAAAGGCACCGTCATCCCACTATCAGGCCCTTCTATTTCAACCATATGGTGGGAGTTTTCAGCAAGACGCAAAAGCGTATACCCCCCACAAGCTTCAAGCACTGGGAACTTTTCCAGTAAGACACGGTGAATGTGCTCCGCATCGCCATCTCCATCGAATAGCGCTTCTCCCAAACCCAATCCCCATCTTTGCTAGCTCAATCTTCTCTTCGGATGAAGGTTTCAGCGACTGCTCTTTATCGCAAAGGCAAATGCAATCCTTCTTCCACGTGCTGATGCTGCACCTACGTCGGGCACCACGAACGTTCTTGCTCCTCTTGCCTTTACCCTTTGCCGGACGGTAGCCAAAAAGACGTCGGTGCTCTTCCATGCTAGCGCTTGCACCTTGACTAATTTCTTCTTCACGTGTAGGTGTTTCAGCGCTTCTTCCCGATCCGAAGGTAGCAAAGCTTGGACGTGTGATCGCCGAGGAGCTGCACGGCTCTCGCGAAGATTCTTGTTTCGCTTGATCGGCAAGCGATAAAACGGCATCTACGGCCCCGATCGATAGCTTCTTCGCTTTGTCAAAATCAGACATACTTGCACAAGTGCACGCGCACTCTAACTAATCAGAGACGTGCATTTCAGACTTATATAGGTATGGCGTGATTTGATCCATTATTCCCATCCCAGTTTGCTGATTAGGGCCATCAACAAACAGTTTAACGTGCCAATTGTATGACCGCATCCGTCGGCAAAGACCACACCTAACCAGCACCTTCTGTGTTGCCTCATCAGCAAACAATTTAACATGCCACTAACATATGGTTGCAAGCGTCGAGGAAGACAACACGAAAACCAGCGTCCTAGCATGTAGCGACATCAACAACAGTTTAATTAACGTGCCAATAGCATGACTGCATCCGTCGGCAAAGACCACACTAACCAACGCCTAGCGTTTAGCGACATCAACAAACAATTTAGCGTCCAGTAGCATATGGTTGCAAGACAAACACGAAAACCAGCGCCCAGAGCCTAGCGTCTAAACGGCATCAACAGATGACTGCCAAAACCACACGAAAACCAGCGCTGAGCATGTAGAGACATCAGCAAAAAATTTAAATGCCAACATGCCACTCTACTAATTAATTAAGGTTGCATGCGTCGACGAAGACAAGACGAAACCTAGCGCCCTAGACACCGACATTAACTAACAAACAATTGTAACGTGTCAATAGCTCTAGGACTGCAGGCGTCAAAGCACATAAAAATCAACGCCTAGCATATACGTACTAGAAATTAAATCAGTAACGTTTATCAATCTAAACGCATGACTACTGGCGGCGACTGTCTAGGGTATTCAGATGTGTGAAACGAGTGTTAGCACGTTCCACTAGCCCACTGCACTCTCTGCTAGCGTTGATTGCACACTTTGAAAATCGATAACTCCCGCATTTTTGGGCTTACAACAACGATGTTGGTATTAGTCGAAACCTTCTTTTAGTTATCTATATGGTAGGAATCATAGAGACAGAAACGTCAGGATAAGGTTTCTGCATATCAAATCTAATTTTACACAGCTATTAAAGATAACGACGTCGCTTTTTCCCAACCAGACGCGCTTGATCACACCACCTGCTGCTGTGAAGCTTCACCTATCCTCGGCGCTAAAAACACTAGGTAGAAAGTGTAGTAGAGTCGTCGCTGTAGATCCGCAGACCACTCCTCCTTTCGTTATTGGTCTGTTTTAGCTCTGGTCGTGACATGGCCGTTCAACTTTCAAGTGACCAGACAGAATTACTCGGAGTGGTAGCTGATGTATGCCGTCGGGTGCAGCGACTTGTTACATGCTACGAGGAAGGTAGAGAGTCTGGCACACTAGATTGTCTGGTCTTCCACGTCGACAGACTTCATCGTCTTTTGGTAGCAGTTGACGACGTTTACAACACCAGTAGCAGTGACGTGTTGGAAGGAGTCGGTATGGCTCTAAGTTTTCTGGAAGAGTTGAATCATGGACGGAATGAATCAGGGTATGTGTCTCAAATTCTTTATGAAAATGTCAGAGGACGACCCAGGCTAGAGGTCAAGCAGGACCAGCTGGAGTATCTGTTACACTTGGGATTCAAGTGTCCCAAAATAGGGGAGGTTCTTGGTGTTAGTTTGAGCACCATAAGGCGAAGAATGAGTGAGTTTGGTCTAAGTGTAAGTGCCTTATACTCCTTCATCACAGACCGGGAACTAGATGAACTAGTGTCTCAAATCAAGTGTGAATTTCCAAATTGTGGCTATCGGTTATTGCATGGACATTTGATGTCTCGAGTTCAACGCGTCTCCCAAGCACGTATTAGGGAGTCTCTGCACCGAGTAGACCCAGACGGAGTTGCTGTACGGTGGTCTTCAGCAATTCAGCGACGGAAGTATGCTGTGCTTGCACCATTGTCATTGTGGCATTTTGATGGAAACCACAAATTGATTAGGTATAGACATCCATCGGTAAATACATCCATCCATCCATCCATACATACATACATACATACAATTTTTTTGTTTACAAGGGTCCGTAAGGCCCAGGTTAGATACTGCAATCACTATTCTGCAATCTAACACTGCAATGTAACACACACACACATATATACATACATATATACATACATACATATAATAAGTAAAATGTCTCAGACAAGGTAACTAACCGCAGGTATTCTTCTCTAGCATTGCGGCCAGTCTGCTTCATATGCCATGATGCGTCCAATATTCTGAGTAAACAGTTTAAAATGTAAACATAACATTATGACCCCCTCTGGATCCGGCCCTGCTCTGTGTGTTCGTGTGTGTGTGTGTGTGTGTGTGTGTGTGTGTGTGTGTGTGTGTGTGTGTGTGTGTGTCTGGCTACCATTAGGAACGTTTGAAGTTGAGCGCTACGTGGGTCCGAGATCTCTGTAATGAGTTCTGAGAGATTCGGTTCAGATGCGTTAGGATACTTTTGTATGGGCCACCATTTTAGATTCTTCGCATCCCTACATAGGGAGTGCTACCGCACTCCCTGATACACTGTAGATAGCTATTGCAAGTCGGTTAGCTAGAACATAGAAACGTACACAGAATGTATTATTTATCAATTTACTGAATGTACCTGGTATAACACAACACCCCTACGCTCCGCCCCGACTCTCTACACCGACTGTCGCTGCAGGCTAGGTTGCGTATGTCTATTCGATCTGAGAGATGTCTATGAAATCTCTGGTCAACTTTGTCGGTCATCTCAGCGTCATAGCTTTGCTGTTCGTGTGTTATTCGTTCACGTCGTATGATACAGCATTCCATTCATGCAAACACTGACAAGGTTTTACTAATGCATGTTTACGTAGATGTACGTCCGTTTTAGTAAGGTTGTTGTTATTGTTCTTACACAGTCTGTCACCGCTGGAAGCCAGGAAGGTGGAGCAAAGTGTCTCCACAGCGACCAGACACTCTACTACACATGTACTGATTACAAATACAATTAGAATGCATGAGATCGAACTCAACAAAACTGTTTATTTAACTACAGATAGATAGCTAGATGCTTTGGTACCAACCCCCCACAGCCACTCAAACTCTAAACTGATGATGACCCACAAACTAACAAACAAACAAGCTAACATTTTATACGAGTATACAAAATTGATCAGCAAACAAGCTGTTCACAGACCAAGCAGAAAGTTATGCGAGCATACTAAACTAATCAGCAAGCAAGCTGTTCACAGTGAAATATCATGCCAAATCAGTCTGTAGAATTACTGTACGTATCTCCTTCCTTCAGGGTCGCACTGGAACATCTCTGCTAGAGCAGACTGGATGCACTCCCATATGGTGGTACCAAGGGCATGAGGGTTAATAGGAGAGCTCTCGATTGAAACA
The DNA here is from genome assembly GCF_963422355.1 of Corticium candelabrum. NCBI lineage: Eukaryota > Metazoa > Porifera > Homoscleromorpha > Homosclerophorida > Plakinidae > Corticium > Corticium candelabrum. Next base: position 7,050,148 of record NC_085094.1, read on the forward strand.
TAACACTTGAACCAGTTGCTTACTGGACTCCAAGTATATCTAGACCAGGAATTGCAGCAAAGTACCCGTTTACAACATACACTCGTCAGTCTGATCCATATGGCACGGTCTTCTAAGTTTAATTCGGCTCTCTTCCCCAGCGCATGTATAGCGGTTATAGCCAGGTTGCTCTTGAGAGTCCAATTTACCCATTGAGAACATCACAGGATGACGCAGGATTGTCAACACTTGTGCCATAAGAGCCCGGCCGTTATTCAGCTCTCTGATTGTTTGTGGATCTACTTCAGCGCTATTGACTTGCAAAGCAAAGTTAGACAAATGTACTGTTCCTTCTTTTATTAGTGAACCCATTTCACAGTCGCTAGACATACAAAATGACGGTGGCTCTGAAGTTGCTTCTGTTTCGGTTGCTGTTGCTTCGGTTGCTGTTCCATTTTGTTCATCAGTCGGGATTACAGGACTGGTTGGGACAGAAGTTGTGGAGACAGGGCATCCTTGCATTGTGCAGTACGAAGCGCATCCATCACCGTCACAACGATTGCCATCATCACATTCCTCTGAGTCTTCTGTCACAGTGTTACCACATATTGCACCAATATTTCTATCATCAGTTAATGATACTAAATACTTTATATAATTATTCTAATAAATTAATAATTAGTTCATCAACTAATATCAATTAATTAGGAAAATGTACAAACCTCTGCCGTCTTGTATAATAACCGCATCACGTAAAGCTTTTCTGTAGTCAACAGTTTCTCGAGAAAGTCGATTTCTGCAAAGAAAACGGTTTGTAGCAACCAACATTCCCCGTATTGGGGCTCTCCTCTCACTGCCACTGTTGCTTACTCAGTGTGGTAACTGCTCGCAGAGAAAGCGCAATTCCCACGATCTGTTAGCATAACAACACATTTCGAACTACTAAATCATGATCGTGAGCCATGCGTGCACGTGAGAATGGTCTACCGTGCACGTGCAAGTTAAACTTATCCGGGCTATATATCCGGGATGTGTGTGTGAAGTGGACCCCCAAAAAAATTTGCGTGAGCTGGGGCGGAACGGGGTCTGGCTACGCGAGACTACTTTAGTTAATTAATTACCTCAAATCACGTGGGCAGGGAAATTCCCAATGAGCTGTCACGTGCACGACTGTTAGTATGGGAGGCAATACATCCGGCGTAACGCCAGGTGTTCAACGGTTTATTACGTCTTCTAGAAGTTGCATACAGGTGGGGATTAGTTGCCATAGTTTTGAGCTATACATAACAATTTTGATACACAAATAGTCGTCAATATATATACATCAAGTCCTCTTCCTGGGTGACCATATTTGTGTCTAGGAACAACGGAAGCCAGACTGCCAGTGCAGTGCCTGGTCTTTCTGTACGTCGCTTGTTGGTGGCAAGAGCTTCAAAACGAACTAGAGATACTGCAATCTGCGAGGTCTACAACAGCAACCTACTCTATACTTAGAGGGTATTCCGTTCTTGAGGTAACACGAGTCAGCAAGTGAGCTAGAATGGCGTTTGTAATTACAAATGTCGTGTAGCTAGGAATCTATAGAGGCGTTCGTTTTCTAATTGTCTAAGACTTCACTCATTTAGATCTGTAGAATACGGCCGCTACAACAGCTAGACATGCATGCACTCTTTGACAATGCGACTTGGGAGACCGCTGTTGAGCAACCACACGCAAAGCTGCTGCGGCAGGGAGCCCCAACCTGCCGGCAGGCGTGTGATGATGAGTGCAGGATGATGACTCTAGTTAAACTATGTACATATTGTGTGTGTGACTATGCAACCTTGACCTTGTATACGTAGTGATGGGTCTTGCCCATACCCTTTTCTCAAAACGTTTTTCTACTTGTCTAGACGTTGTGCATGATGGATCTTGCGTAGTGATATCTGTCAGAGTAATCAGTTAACCTAGTAATTAAAGTAGTACGTTAGGAGTCGTAGAAATACTTTAGTTAGATTGACAACCTTCTGTGTCTTTGCTCAGTCTTTTGTCGTAAGAACCAATTCCAACATTGCACTACTCGAACTTGGAAAAATGGTATTTAAATTGTTCAACTTTGTCCATGATTCATTACGTTACATCACTTGTAGGTCTTCGATAACTATTGCTTTGTATGTCACGTGAGAAATCTGTTGTGCAGCGTACGTAGCATCGTGTAAACATTGGAAGTTTGAACCGTGAAAGTTCTTTCTCGTTTTCATCTGAACGCAAAGTTGACACATATCTGGTACGTGATCGAGCTATTTCTGATTACTAGACAGTGACGTTTCGTTAGTTGTTGTATGCATCAACATCTCGTGCACGTTTGTAGCGTGTGTACGTGTTCGATATTTGTAATATTATACGGGCAGTGTTTGATACCTATTAGGTTATTGTCGGCCGCGCCGAGAAAGATTCTTTAGGTATACCCCAGCTGTTGCAGCGTATACTAAATGGAGGTTTTCTGCATGAATAATCATGCAGCTGCCAGTAAACGAATATGAAGTCTAGAGACGATTGGACTACCTTTCAGTATACAGTACTGTACAGATAAAACCATAGTTGTGTACATGTCATACATTGTACTTTCAAACTGCATTTAAATTGCTGTAGCTAGCAGCCTTGGGTTTACACTTTTCGACTCTTTGTAGACGTAGACGTATTCACTGCGGGCAGAAGTTTGTGTGCAATTACAGACAGTTTCCTGTATAGCGACGCAATCGTGTCTTGCTATAGCTGTCTTGATTCCTACCAGAATTATTCGTTTGGACTTAGTCGCTTGCTGACTTAGTTGGTCGCATGCTGACGATGCATATAGAAGTTAGCAGGGCGTTACCATTTCCTATTTTGAATTTGTTAATGTTTTCTGATCTGTACTGCACAAAAATTATTGGTCAGAAGCCTTCTAACAATTCGACAAGCATTTTACAAACCGGGTTTCTGTTCGTTGAAATGTGCATGTATTGAGTACCTCTAGATAGCGATACTGTGCATATATGTACGTCTAGAGTAGTAAGATGCTGCACTTTAGGCTATAATGGTTATTACGTGTCTGTCAGACAAATTGAGCCAGTTGGCTGGGCTAGCTGTTACTTCCTGAATTTGGTGGGAGTAGCTACGATCACGTGTAACTACAAACATGATCACGAGGCGAAGCTGATAATGATGATTCTGGTGATGTTATTCTTGCTACCGCCTGACGTTAGAGGGTATCAAATCCTATATGTTCTGCATGGGTATAGAAAGAAATGTATGCGTGTTCTTGTTCTTTTCTTAGTTTGTTGTAGAATGTTCGAGACCTGGTGTGCAGCGTTACGTATGCAATAATTATAAAATGCCAATAGACTGAAAACTTATATTGGAGCTCCTAATCATAAATTTTTATTGCTGGCGAAAACAAATGTATATGATATGGTCCAGCATAAAGCGCACCCATCCAGCTATACTCTCACGTAAACAGAGGCACATCACCAAACATGTATATCTACTCTGTGTGTGTGTGTGTGTGTGTGTGTGTGTGTGTGTGTGTGTGTGTGTGTGTGTGTCTGTCTGTCTGTCTGTCTGTCTATCTGTCTGTCTGTCTGTCTGTCTGTCTGTCTGTCTGTCTGTCTGTCTGTCTGTCTGTCTGACTGTCTGTCTGCAAGAAAAGAAAAAAAATGAAAAAATATTCAGAGGAGCTTGTTCCAGGAGGATATGTATCAAGATGTGTTCTTCTTGTGATAGAACATTTTGAGAGGTGGGGCACAAAGACAGAGTATTTTTCCAGCATTTGGCCCAACAGTCAGCAAATCCTGAAGCCAATTTTAATCTAGACAGTATCCCTAGAACAGATTTTCTATTAATTATGGTCGACTTTAATATCTTGGTCTCGTTTACCAATCCTGGCATTAAATCAAAGAAGATATTGTACGGATGCTGAAGGGAGCAAACTGCTGGACTGATCATTGTCTGGTCAGAGCAACTGTTAGATTGAAAAGTAAGGCTTTCAATCCCAGAGTGGTCGTAGACCCATCCCTATTGCAGTCTATACGTTACGTGACTCATCAGTCAAAAAGAGTTACAGTGATAGATTGGCAAGAGCTTTGAATGAGAGCCATTTTCTGTACTGAAGACAGTAGACCAAAATTGGAATGTTATGAAATTATGTATTATAAATTCTGCTGAGTCCTCAATTGGCAGAGGCAGGAAAAAAGCCACCAGATTGGTTTATTGAGAGTTTACATGTTCTTATGCCTTTGATCAATGCAAAGATTTGTGCCCATGATCAGCTGTTACGGAAAGATATACACCAGTAAATAAGAGACGGTTTCGCCAGTGTCAACGTACGTCAGGTCAATTTAAACAAGCAGTAAGTAAACAAAGCAAAAGAAACTTAGATTGAGGAAACAGCAAAAGTTGCAGAAGTGGCTGTGAAGAATGGTAAGACAAGATGGGATTGTATGAGAAAATTAAAAATGACACAAGCTGGAAAACGTCTAACCAAAACCAGTACTAAATATCATGAGAATGGTCATCTAGTGACTACTCCTGAAGAAACTAGAGAGCGATGGTTTAGACATTATTAGGAAGTTTTGAGTTTAGAGAGTGTATACAATCAGGATGTTTTGGCACAGACGCCACTTCGCCCTGTACAATTTGAGCTTGAGAAGTACCCACCAGTGAAGAACTTGAGTCAGCTTTGCAAAAGATGAAATTAGGTAAAGTTGGGGGTAAGACTGGAATACTTTCAAAACGGATTGCCTTTGGTGGTGGTGAAATTCGGAAAAAAATTGCAACAGACAATTTCCATGGTATGGCAGCAGCAAGCTGCGGTGTCTGACTGGAGGAATGCAAAAGTTGTCCCTATCCCAAAGAAGGGAAATCTTCATCATTGTAATAATTGGAGGGGTATCAGTTTACTGGGTACCGTTTGGTAAAGTTTTCGCAAGAGTTATTTAAGAACGCCTTCAGAAACTTGTTGAAGAAACTGTGCTAGAATCACAATGTAGTTTTAGAAAAGGGCGTGGCTGTATACATGGTATTTGGTATAGACATGGTATTTGGCTGTATTGATAGCATGATTTTTTTGTTGCACGACAGCTTGTTGAGAAAACCAGAGAACGCAACAGTTCTCTCTATGTCTTGTTTGTCGATCTGAAAAGGCTTATGACTCTGTGCCTTGTTTGCTCTTTGGAAGACACTTGAAAGATATGGCATTCCACCAACCCTCCCTAGCTAAAACTATACGTTCTTTCATGATGGAATGCAGGCAGGAGTATGAGTTGGAGATGCAACTACAGACCAAATTGATGTTTACAATAGTCCTAGACAAGGATGCATGTGTTCTTGCACCCATGTTGTTTAATTAATTTGCTGTGGTTAGAGATTAATTGGTAGTGTAGGTGCAGGAGTATGCTTCATGAATGCATGATGAAAACACGCTGTTAGCACCGTAACGAGCCGACTGAGTATGATTACTTAGGAAAACCATCGCAATACAGACCAAAAAGCCATACGAAGACAAACGCTGACATGAAAACCTATAGCAACGTAGCTGCATGTACTGTGCAGGTATACGCAACTATATTGAGCATATAGACCCCTATAGACCCCTAGACTGTATGGACACATGCAATCAAGTACGGTAATTACTCTAAATCTCGCTGTTTGGGGACATTCATGCCAGATCCTAAAGTTCTAGTATGCATATTCTTGATGTAGTATAATATTGTTGATGTTAGTAGGCGTGGTTAGAATGTAATAAAGGACACTTAGCCTGAGAGCCAGTTGGCATAGTATGTAGCAAGAGTTGTGTTGCCTTCAGAGTCCAGTGTGTACGCGTGTAAGCTTTGCTTGCGAGCTACGGTCCACCTCTACCTATATATAACACTTGACACCTCTCGCGTGCATTCTGCACGTGCACCCCTCACCTTTATCATCGCATCCTGCACGTGCACCCTTCACCTTTAGCATCGCCAGGTGCATGCACGATGTTTTATAGTTTCCAGGTGTGTACGAGTTCCGTTTACGCTTTAGTTCCAAATGTAGTCCATTTCCTAGAGTTGTGAGCGTTAGCACATCATATACTAGATACCCTATCACATTCAGTAACAAAACATTAGGCCAGGTGCTCTCCCTATTCTTGCTTTTGATTCGTGACTCTCACCCGGGGTCTGCACGAGCTCGGTGACAAGAGTTTTGCTGCTCGATTTCTGCGAGCTGTGACGTCTGCACAGCAGTCGATCTACAGTGTACAACCTACAAAAACGGTTCAGGCAGCTAGCATTGGAAATCGAGTCAGCAAGTGAGTTACATAATGTAAAGTCAACTTGGAAAAACGCTCACGAATCTACTCTAGAGGTCTATTTAGACAGCCGTTACAATAGACACACTTCCGCTCGATTTGGGAGACCTTTCGTGTACAACTTGGGAGGGAGCGGGGAATGTTGGCGAGTGAGCAAGCAGACATCAATATTATTCTGATGAATGCACAGTGTCAGTCTGTACACGTAGTTACTTACGCCCAGCTAGCAAACTTTTCAACTAAAAGCGTCCAGCTCAGGAGCACGACAACGATGTGTCGTAGTACCAACGGGACTTGACATTACCTAGTTAATTAATTAATCGTCAGGGTTGGCGTTTCTAACTCGCGGGTGAAATTACCGATTAGGCGCGTGGGTGCACGCGCGCGTGCAGAGGCAGCCAAATAAGAGCGACAATTATATTTCTGACATAAAGAAAGTTTGTGAGAACTAGAGAAGTCAGAACTATATATATGTCAGAACTCTTGATGTCAGAACTATATATATGTCATAATTTCCTTTCTAGTGAGTCATTACTTTTTCTAGAATTCCATGATCTAGCTAACGAAAGCCAAATTTTGTGGTCATTTGATCATTTGAGTAACAGGCTGTTCACGAGACGTATACGGTTGAACACTGGGTATGAAATTCCTACACCTCTAGGGTCTACTACGATGTTTACATATGATTTGCTTTGTAGAAATTCTTACTCTACACTTTACGCTGCATAGTACGACAAGGTGCGTTTTAATATCCTACAATTCTACGTAAGTAAACTCTTGTCCAAGACTGGATGTCCAGGGACTATATATATCAGATTCCATTTACGTGAGCGTATGCAGCATCTGCACAAGTAGTGTAATGTAACTCAGTGGCGTAACTAGGCATGAGGCAGCCGAGGCAGTTGCCTCGGTAAATAAAATGGGTGTGTCGTTGCAAGAATTTTGCTAGATGCATCAGTTAGTAGATAACAGAAAAGATCGGGCATTCTAAGTGGCTTAGCTCTTTCATATATTCATAGTGATGTGGCTGTGAGTAGAGAGAGAGTCTTACGAAGATTTGATTGTACAGGACATCGCAGATTGGGACAGTTGTTATTATAGAAGCTATGTTTACTTACATTATACATAAAGTAGGTTAAAGACAAATTATTGCTTAATTAATTAATTTATATAAACTTGCCTCGGTAAAATTTTAATTCTAGTTACGCCCTTGTAACTGCATGTGGTGTGCACGAGCACGCAAGATCTACTCTACTTCTCTCTAAGCACCTTACACATATAAGCATATGAAGATTTAGAGGTCTAGGAGGTCAAACACGAGTATTTAGTACAGCATTTCAGTCTTGGAAACTACTCTAATGCACTAGGTAGCCTATGGCAGAAAAATTATTGAGGAGCTATGCATGTCCCTTTCGGCTAATTTCTCTGGTATAAGCCTAGAGGTCGTACGTTTCAAAGTTAGATGCTAGGGTTGTATGTACGTACTAGAATTTGCTGCCTTTGCTTGCTAGCTAGGAAACGTGATCATGATGACATAAGGGATTTTTCCCAACTAAGGGCGTAGTTAATTAATTGTCCTTTGTCTCCAACTCTACAGTTGCTACGCTTAGCAAATGTTCGGTCATCTCAAATTTTGAAGTGTCTAACTAACGAATGTTTTGTTGGCTCTTCACGTGATATCTGTAATGTGTGTGTAGCATGCATGCAGCAATAACTGTATTGTGAAGTAGTCGATGCTAAGCTCACGCGCATGGAGATTGCCCAGCCAAAAATACTCAAGATCAAAATTGTATACAGTCTCGCGTAGCCAGACCCCTTTCCGCCGCGGCCTCCCCGGCGAAATGGGGTCTGGTGTACGGCCTTTGATGTCGCTGTGTGCCGCGTAGCCAGAAATCGGCTATCTAAAGACCGGATTTTGTTTCTTAAACGCTTCACTAAAGACGAGACTGGTATGCACGCAATGCAATCCTATCTCAATAGCTTCTCTTGTTTCGTAGAGAACAACTCGAAGACTACAGCTAGAGTCGTTGCTGTTTGTGAAATCTGCATGTCTACAGCAGCGATTGTTGTCCGTTGGCGATAGCCTAGGACCTATTGAAACACAAATCTAGGTAAACACAAATACCTAGATTTGTGTTTACAAATAAAGAGTGTACACTTTAGATCTCTTTGCGACAACAATATTCGGACAACAGTATTCGAACATCCACACATGAACACACAGTGCCTCTGCTCAACTTAATATATAATTTATTTTCTGACTGTGACTCTTCTTCCTCCTTACTGTCAGTTTGTATGGCAGTATGTATTTCATGACTATATTGGCAGAGCAAATAATACAGTTAGCAGTTCGATCACTTCTACTTTATGAATGATGTTGCACCTTCGGCTGTAGGTATCAGTATCTTTGAGAGCACTTGTATGTTCCTCAACTATTTCTACATCATCTAAAGTACAAAATGAGTTTTCTATTTCAAATTTATTTATTAATTAAATGACATCCAAAATGTTTTATATCTGATTGGATGTCATTTCATTTATGCCCCTTATAAGTACAAATAACATCTATGTAAAAATCTTTAGTGCATTATGCGTACATCTTCCTGCACATCATCGATACACTTACTGTCATTAGCACAGGTATAATCACTGTCATCAGTTGTAGTGACTAGATGTTTCTGTGGCCTAAAATTGATCCAATGTTAGCTGTATTACAATGTACTTGAATATTCTCAATCCGGCTCTTATCTTACATTTTCTTGTTCTTGGAAAATGTCAAGGCAATCCATGCTCTGGCTGAGGCCATCTGTGACTATAAGGAGCAAATTATTTAAGCTTGCCATGAGAACAAACTATATACTGTATGTACTTGGGTGTAGTTGTACGGTAATTTTAGCATTTCATATAGAGCATGCTGCAGTAACAGAACGATGATGAAAAGCACCAATAGCTACCATGATGTCATACCAAGCAAATAAGCACTCCACAGTCTGACCCATTAGTTTGTCGAGGAAAATTCTGTCAAAAGGCACAAGTAAAATCAGCAATTGTTACAAATTCATTTTCTAATTAAGTTACCATACCAGTATGTCACTTCCAACAATACAAGGCCAGTTTTCTGTCGCTGTCACACAAAATCTCTGACCTTCATGTTTGATAAACTTTCTGTAAATCAATAGGCTTGTCAGTGATAGCAATTTTATTTTAAAATTGACAATATTTTACTGAATATGAGCTACAACACATATATCCCTTTCACTTGGATTCAGAGAATCTAGGTATCTCATTTCCTTGTGAACTGTGTCCAAAACCTTTCCGAATAAAAGAAATGTACAGTTACATTTGATTGCATTGTTGCAGTCAGGAACACAGCTACCATAACAGTCCAATGGCCTGGAAGTTGGATAGGTATTACCACTGTGTGATATTGAAATAAGTTGACATTCTAGAAAAAAAGAAAGGTTCAGTAGGGATATAAAAATTTGCCATCTAATTATTCCATTATCTGCTCATCATGTTACACTCAATTCCAAGCAAAATACCTTCTTCCAATTCCATGTGTGATCCAGTGGCTTTGTCCATACGTAACCAGTTTCGTGTACAGGAAGGAATTGTATGCGAATACGTTATACCCCTAAACTCAATCAGCTCTAACCTAACTCATTTTTGATTAGTTTACTAACTATACTTGATTGTTCAATTCCATTGCAATGTTTTGCATGAATGAATTGACGACCTGATAACAAAGAAACTTTACTATACATAACTATGTGTATATTCAACTGATTTAAAGCACACACCTGACTATTGAGCCAATTACTGTCTTTTAGAGTGCTCAAGTC